>NC_046649.1:10136059-10436226 GCF_900324485.2 Mastacembelus armatus | reverse complement strand
GTTGTTTCACTTTGTCTGCAGTTCATAATAAATTACAAACCTGAATTAATTCTGATTCAATATGCAGAGATTTAGTTTACATGTTTATCCTGGTCTGGCCAAGTGTCAGGGTTTTGCAACATGTATGGTTTTATTTTTGCAACAATAATGTTCCAAAAAAGCTGTATGGGACAGTTGAGGTCCGGTTTTGATTAAATCACGGACAGTGAGTTAATTTTGCAGTCATGTAGAGATCCTCTAGACAACCATAGCACAGATCAGATAACTTGTCTCCGCTTGTTTTTTGCTTTGATGGAAATATATGATATCACAGGGTCAAACACCCTTAGAAATACAAGAATGGTTCTACAGAGGTGTGTGGATAAATTATATACAAGTGTATATATCTGCATTGTATCAGAATTGCATATTGTGCTAATTCTGAAGTATCATAGAGCTTGCATAAGAAAATGCATGATCATGGTTTTTGAATAATAGCGGTGTAACCCTAATACTGATGTTTTTGTTATTTTTAAGATTTTTTTTAAAGACAGAATGCAGTTCACTGCACTAGTAATATATTTTTGCATGCATCAGTTTGTATTCAATATGTCCCACTGACTCTCACAGTTTTGGCACTTAACGAACACATTTCAAACTTCTTCAGGTTGCCCTGGAGATTACAGTCCACCAGAGATTTTTGACTTCCCAGGGAAGTCAGGCTTCCAGCTTTATGGGATGGTATACAAACCTCACAACCTGCAGCCCGGCAGGAAACACCCCACTGTTCTCTTTGTGTATGGAGGCCCACAGGTGTGTGGAAGTATTCAGTGTATTCTGTGTATATGATCTTACTTTATTTTTGTTTATTTGAACCCTATATTACAACAAGGGACTCTTTAGAGATTTAAGATCACATGGTATGTGTTTTTTGTTTTTTAGGTGCAGCTGGTGAACAACTCCTTCAAGGGAATGAAGTATCTCCGTCTGAACACGCTGGCCTCTCTGGGCTATGCCGTGGTTGTTATTGATGGGAGGGGTTCCTGTCAGAGGGGTCTTGAATTTGAAGGAGCACTGAAAAACAAAATGGTAAAGTAAGGGTCAGATGATTAAATAAATTATCTTGGAGCATTCATTCAAATGTGTTGGGAAAAATTACTGAATGCATTAAAGAGATGCACAGGCAGCAATTTAACATTCCAGTTTACATTTGTCTTTTCAGGGTCAGGTGGAGATCGAAGATCAGGTGGAGGGGTTGCAGTATGTGGCAGAGAAGTTTAACTTTGTGGACCTGAGCCGTGTTGCCATCCATGGCTGGTCCTATGGTGGCTTTCTTTCTCTCATGGGCCTCATCCAGCGACCCAATATCTTCAAGGTTAGGATGTCTTTTTGTCCTTTAGACCACCTTTCACCCTTAAACCGCACACTCATCTTATGTTAGTGAGCGGTCTCTGCTTCCTTTTTAGCCACAGTTTGTGTCATTGTGTTATACCCTTTAAACTTGTTTAATTCCTACAGGATAGTCTTCTCATCTCAACTTGTGATGTAGTTGCCATGTACATCCACATGGTGTCTGCCTTGGACATTTTTACAGTTGATACTAAAGGACAATGATAGCTGCAGATGCATCCCTAGATTAAAATATCTTTTTTCCCAAAATGCATTTCCAACTGTGACATAATATCAGTATCAGAGCATACTCTAGGGTTCTGGTATTTTATAATTATTTTAAATTTATAAATTATTTAACATGCTGTTATTTTAATTATTTACTCTGCATTCCTTTCTGTCTGATGACATTGTGCCTTCCTGCCAGTTGGCCATTGCAGGTGCCCCGGTGACTGTATGGATGGCCTACGACACAGGCTACACGGAGCGTTACATGGATGTGCCTGAGAACAATCAGCAGGGCTACGAGGAAGGATCTGTGGCACTGCATGTGGACAAGCTGCCCAGCGAGTTAGTACACACACCTCTTTGTGTTAATATGGGATCTGAATGTCATTTTAGCTACACTGCATGTCCTGCGTAATTACATAGATATTTGTACATGTTTTGTCATGACTGCTAGATATGTCCTATTTTTGTCAAGTATATTTGGAAGTCTGACTTCTATGCACCAAAAATGATGAGTCTGTTTTACATGTGTGTACTGTATCTTGGTCTTTGTTTCCATCCCTGACCTAAATGTGACTTCTGAACTTTGAACCTCTAAGCATAGTCAACCACTCCTGTCTCTTTGGAGTGGTAATTACTTTTAATTTTGTCATGTACATGACATGATCTAGCCAAAGTCACATGACCAAGAAAAACAATGTGTTCAGGTTTTTTTGTATGAAATTTTAAAATCTGCAGTGGTGAATTTATTATGATTTTAGGTAGCAGGCCAAATCAAGTCTTAGTGTTTAAGGACCCTAAGGGCCTGACAGATGGCATGTTGGAGCACTGCTCTTGGATGCTGAAGTCAAACTAAAGAGTTGCTCAAGCTGTACAGCTGCAGTATTCCACCTTCCTGTGAATTTCTTTGGATCACTAAAAGATTTTATTTTGTCTTTTTCAATAATGAATAAATTAGGAGTCTTTTAGAATTTATTATTGAGCAATGTGTGTCAGGAATTACACTGTATATCTCACAGTTGTATGGATTGTATTGTAACCATGAATTTCTTGTTGTCCAAGGCCCAATCGTTTGCTGATTCTCCATGGATTTCTAGATGAGAATGTGCACTTTTTCCACACCAATTTTCTAGTGTCACAGATAATCCGTGCTGGAAAGCCCTACCAGCTTCAGGTTAGCATCACCAACCTTATTCCACTCACTAACACATCTGTCTGATGTTGCAATATAAAAATCACTATTCATTACTGTGCTAAATGAACAGAATTTACATGACCTTTTTATATAAATGTCTACTGATCTGAACTCTGACTGGACTCAAAAAACCAGCAGTGAATGTTTTTGGTGTATTGGGTTAGAGTGTTTGTCTTTGTTTCAATATTTCAGGTATACCCCAACGAGCGACACAGTATTCGCTGCCCTGAATCTGGAGAGCACTACGAGATAATGCTGCTGCACTTTCTACAACAATACCTCTGAAAGAAGACAACAGGGGAGAAGTGAAGTCTAGTTTCCCCTCTGTGCTTCTTTATTCCCTCTTACTCCTTCTGCCCATTGTCACCCTCCCTGACCTCCCCACACCAAACCTGTCTCCAACTGTTCACCCTGTGCTCGAGAGACTGTCAGACACTCTGCAGCCCCACGCCGCTCTCTCCTATGAACTAGTCGTCTCACGTCTCCGCCATACTTCCTTCTTTCGCTCTCTCTCTCTGTCTTGTTTTGTTGCTCGTTTGCTCGGCCAGTCTCCTCCATGACCCCCCCTCCGTGTACAGTCTGGGGTATGGTTTATGAGCGCAGAGATTTGGTGCCTCACCCTGAAATCTGAACAAAGACAAGGACATATGGAGAATTATTTGCAGACTGTGTCACATTGACTCATTGCTCACCCATGTCCTCTTCTCTGCAACTATGATGGTTTTTGCCAAACGTTATCATGTTGTTTTCCCCCTCGTCCCACCTGTTTTTTTCACTTGAGTGTTAGAAACAGGGTTATAGTTCACGGATATGAAATGGAATCTATAAACATATTTTCAGACATGAGCTTAAACACTACATGTGAAATACAGTTTATTTCGTATATAATCAAAGACACAAGCACACTTACACAGACTTGCAATATCCACACACACACACTGTGAGTTTGTACCTTGCAGTTTGTGTAATGATGAAAAAAGGAAGAAAACCACTGTCCCCTTGTTTTAATTGTGTGTTGTTTAAAATAAATTTTTATGGATTTTATTTAATGAGTGCTGAAAAGAAGCAACTCATAGATATTTTTTGCACCATCTCTTCCTCTCATATTACATTGCTCGAGATGTCTGCTTGCCTTCTTAAAACATAATTTATAATTGCCAAAGTACCTCTTGACTCTTGATCATGCTGGTATTTTCCTTTTTTACTGCAATAAAGACAACAGGAGGGTGAGCACTGGAGTCTTACAACCGCTTTGTACCACCGGAATACAATTTGTACATGATATGAATAAATGTATGAATCAATCACGATTTCTTCTACTACAGTATTATTTAACATGTTACAGGCCATTTAAGTTATTCTCGTTGTCTGCTATGCAGCGTGCAACCAGACTAGATTCCTAGCAAATACACTCGTGTACTTTTCTGTATTAATATTCCACCCACAGCCTCAATTATACCCACACTGCATGTGCTTGTATTCACATCAGAGCTGCACCTGACCAAAACCACTACAAGAAGTTGTCGAGCACTCCAAACCTTGCAGGAGTGAAGCAGCAGATGCTGGTCATCCTGTCCTCTTCCTTTGTGGACATCCGTTTTCATGCCAACAGTTTGACAAAAGGTGAGTGATAAGACAACACCACTGTTTAGATAAAAAAAAAAAAACGACCTTGTTTTAATTCCCTACCAAATCAACAAGCCCGCGGCTGTAGTACTTAATATGAGGACTGGGATGCATCTTTAGTTTTCTGGAGTCTCTTGGTTGCCTGGCAACAGCTAAAAACAGCTGCAGAGATACTGGTAGTCTTTTTTTTTTTTTTTACATTTTGATCATATAAAAGGTAAAATAGCTTAACATTAACCAACTGAAGTAGTTTATTTCCAACTTCTTTGCTTTATTTCCACCTGCTGTGTTTGTGACAGCCAGGCATTGACTTTCACTGGCTATAGTGACAGTGAAGCGTTCAGTTGAGAGCACACTTGATCAGATCAGCACTTACAGAGGCTGATCTTGAAGCAGCTGTCAGTGCTCAGGGGATCACTACGGAAACTGAAAGTGGTGCAGCAAAAAATTAAAGCTGACACCCAGAAGCTTCTGCATGTTTCTTCCAGGTATTAAGCACCTAGACTAAGCACCTAAAGCCTTTAAGATAAAAGAGGTCTGGCACGTGTGGTCCAATAAAACAGTTTAATTCTACTGTATGTGTTTGGCCTGCAGTTAGGTTCTATAGAAAATCTCTGGATGGGTTTGATTGATTGGTAAAATTGATGTGTGCAGCTGAATTCAAAGGATTATTTTACAAGTCTGTAAAATTCAGTTCTTTGTCAATTCGTTTTGTGGTCAATTTGAAGTTGAAGGAATAAATGATAATCAGTGAGAGAATATTATACTTTGACATGGAAATAGATGAACTATGTATATGGTAAAATGTCTCAAATTATAGCTTAAACTGCATCCACTAGTAAGAGAAGACTAGTCAGCAACTGTAACATTTTGCCTTTTCAGGCTACTGAGCTGGCATTTTCTATGGAAATGTGTAATAATAAAGCTCCACTTGTATTGATTCTAATTGTAATTACAGTATATGTGATTATAACACTATATTGTATGTTTTTTTTTCTCCTTTTAGCTCTGCTATCAGTTTACTGCACAGGTTATAATGTTAGAGTATAAACAAGTTGTATATGTAGGAAACTAAATTCTTGTAATACATGGACAAAAGACAATATTAGTTTAAATCAGTTTTATTGGCTCATCATGGCCAAAATCATTATTTTCTCTTATAAAAAACAATTTTATATTTGGTAAATACACAAAACACAGTATAAATTACAAACAGGCAACACTATTGATTCTTTAGATAATTTAAATAAAAAGGAAACATCTACTACAATAAACTTTCAAGTCACAACACAGATAACATCCCAACATATAAAGTAACAGGTATGCTTACATAAAGGCAAACACATTTCTTCATACAACTATGTACAAAACCATATCTCTCTCTTAAAAGTCAACATGACTTAACATCATCTAAATCTTCACAGACAGATTAAGAGCAGTGAAGAATGTGCTTACTTTAATTAAAAACTGTAGGCAGACTATACTGTATTTTGTACAAAAGGCTGGAATGGTTTTCAATGCCCCATTACAGTAATAATTTACAGTGATGTGTAACTTTACATAATGCTTTTAAACACTAATTTCATCATATTCCTGTGGAAAATTACTGTTTGTTGCCATTTGGTGCAGACCATTGGGTTAAAAGGGTTTGCTTCATCGGCCTTAATTTCACACCTTTGCATCCTCAAAAATAAAGCGGTTATTGAGCTGACCGTGCTGTTTACTCTCTTTGAAACCACATTTAAACTCAACAGCAGCTCACAAGCACTGCTGACACCACTTGTCTGTTGAGGCGTCTCAACTTGTTGGAAATGCCTCATGGCTTCCAGCCCAGGACAGGCCGGGACTAGCTCTCTGACGCTCTTCTGACTAGAGGCTTCTGTTTCGTGCCAACAGATACAACATATAAAAAAAAAACTCCACTGCACATTGTATTTTTGTCTCTCTTCCCATTTGCGGCTCGAGCCGCGGGGAAGGAATCTGTTTGTCTCTCGGAGAACAGTGGAAACATGTAACTCATTTAACATGAGCTCCTTTTGCTTCTGTTTTGAGGACCATGGCTCTGGTCTGAAGTCTTCCACACCGGGAGACTATCAAGGAAATGGAAACCTCTACCTCATCAACAAAGCACCAAGAAAAGAAAGATAAATAGTCCAAAATCTTTGTCTTGACCTTTTCTTTCTGTTTCTCTCTATTCTTTATGACTTGTTTTCAATCACCGCAGGGGCAATCATCATCATGCTAGACTTCAGAGGGTAGTAGCGGCCCCTCCAAGTCTTCCAGAAGATGCCTTGCTTCCTCTGGTGCCGCTGCATAGGGGGAGGGCTCTGGAAGTATCTACCATTTAGGTTAGAGCGCCCGCAGTTACTGAACCACCAACCGCCTATGAAGACAAACCACATCATCAGATTAGACTCTGCATTTGAGCACAAGATAAAAACTATAAAATGAACAAAGAGGGTCATTTATCATCATGATTGTTCTCACCAGACAGGTGTTTGGCGCAGTTGGTGTCGTTTTTCTGGTCATTGTCTTGGTCGCGGGTGGAGAAAGGCAGGCTGGATGTGGCGTCTGTCCCCAGGGAACTCTCCAAGGTGCTGAATGTGCCAGTCTCCTTTATCTGAAGTGAGTACTTGGTTTCTTCTCCACCCAGTTGGAATGGGAGTCGGACAGATGCTAACTCATCTCTCCAGTCGAAGAGCTTAATGTTGAGGATGTAGCCACCGTCTTTTGCAATGGAGTGGATTTTTTCAAGTCCCAACCAGAACTCTCCTACAGACAAACAAAGAGACAATAGAACAATTTACATCTGACAATTTGCTGTTTGCCCTTCATCCATTTCACACTTATCAGTGATACGATGTTTTTGGAGGCAGTCTCCTGCACCCTAATGTTGTCGTTCTAAACACAGTAATGTAGTGACCTAATCCGACCATGGCCAGGCCAGCTACCACTAGTCCAGTCCAGTGCTGGAGGTAGTGAGAATGGGATCAAAGTCAAAAGAGTATTTACCACTGAGGTTGCCAAAGCCTTTCTCATAGGCTTGCCATAGCTGGTCAAAGTCCACTGAGCCGTCTTGTCGCCTTTGGATCACTGTCCATCCACCATCTGGACAGAAAGGCAGAGGAAGGTTGATGAGGACATGTTTCAGCTTCCAGTGCCATCTGGAGACTTTAAACCAATCCACTCTTTGAAATGAGTGACTTATTGTGAGTTATTGTCCAAATGGTTGACAACTCTGTGTCAGTCTTCCCTGAATCAAACACAAAGGGTAAAATAAAGATGGTTATCTCTACTTACCAGCTGCCATCTCACAAAAGACTTGAAAGGGCTCTGTGTTGAATGGCTGGATGGTGTAGACCCCACTGGAAGTCTCTCCTCTCAGGAACAGCTCATGACAGTCAGATGCCATCTCTATAATAAAAATAAAAAACACAACAATGTTAAGACTAAGTGCTCCATACGTTATCAGCGCACGGCACCTCAATCTAAAGAGTGTGATCACCTCCCCCTGCTCTGCTCGCTGTGCTGTTTATTTATTTCACATTTAAAAGATGCAGTTTCTCCAGCTCAGTTCCCCTGATCTTTACAGAGTCATTGTGACAGACAGCTAAAAAAAAAAAAAAACCTGTTTGTAAAACTCAGGCTGAATGTTTGTTGGGTTGTTACCTGATAGATGGAACACGTATTTTCAGGACTCAAGGAGGTCATAAAATGATCTTTTTATTCCTGTAGGGGTTTCCTTTTATAAACAATTCTAGATACTACGTTAACTTGTGTGTTATGCTAAAGAAGCTGTTATCTGAGCTTGTGCTAACCTCTTGTCATAAGTAGGTCATTCACTTCTAAGCAACAGGTTTCTACAGACTAGTGTTTGCAAATAAGGCTGTGATTCTGACTGAGTTTATCAGTAGCCTGGTGATAAGTGTGTAGAGCCTTTGACCTAGCCTTAACAACAGAGAGCACCAGTGAGAACTTTTCTCTTGATTATAAATATGACCTTTCTCCAGTTTCCCAGGCAGACTTCCCTCGTTATGGCTGCTTGGCCTTCCTGTCTCTTGAGATACACACTGCTACCCTTTACATTCCTCAATCCACTTTCTCCCCCTCCTCTCTGGTTCGTCACCTCTCCCTCACGTGCACTGCAGCTGAGAGCAGGAGACTGTGGACCCATTTGGAGACTAATAGCACTAATCCTTTTTGTCATTTATGGCATCATCACATGATGCTTTTTAATAAACTTCCATGTCAAGAATTAAAATACAATAACATTCAATGAGTTGCTTTGATTTGATTGGTTGTGTGCTGGTTATTGTTTCAATCTAAACACACCAGCTGACTGCAGAATCACAAACCCTCATTATGTTCTCAATAACCTTTACCTCAGGGTCAGGGGTTCTCCTGACCTTTGGCACACTTCTTATTCATTTCAATGGGAGAGGAGATGGAGGTTGGGGGTTTGTGTGAAGGAGTGGGGTTGGAGAGGAGAGGATGACTGAAGAGGAGGAGGAGGGATGTCTGACTATATGACAGATGTAGGGGAAAGGTTGCTCACTCTGGAGGGATGTGCAAATGTTTGTTTTACACATAAAGGTGGGATGTCTTAAAATGAGGGAGGAGGAGAGTGTCTTCAAAACAGTGGAGGATATCTGTACAAAGTTCCCAGATAAATTTAGACGGCATTTTCCCATTTCCCGCTCCTTGTTTTTCCTCTTTTTTTTTTTCTTGGCTCAGACACAAGGACAGTAATCTGAGGAACATTGCATGCTAGACTTGTACAAAACTTCCCCTTGCCTCTTCCAGGTCCCCTCCCCTCCCCCCCCCCCCCCCCCCCCCACACTACACAAAAATGAGCTGTGTGAGTAATCCCACTGAGCTGTGTGACCCTGACTTAACGCTCTCAGAGACCAGCGAACTTTCCTCCAGTTGAAACCTTGCCAGAGAAACTTGTTTCTTTTTTCCTCATTCCTGAAATCCCGCTGATGTCAGAACGCTGAGGTGTTATTGTAAATTGTACTGGCTGACTGAACTCAACTGCTGCCTCAGTCACCTTTAGCCTAGTTCCCGTCTGTGGCCCTCAGAAACAAAGCTGCAAGTTCAGATTTACTCCAGTTTATACTGATTTTATCAGTCATTGATAATCATATTTAAGTCTGCAGGGAAATAAAGCTGAAATCTCTATTCTGCCACAGACAGTGTGTATCCTCTTCAGGCTGGTGCAGTCTGGATGAAAGCAGCTGATCTGACTCATCATGATCCAGTCACAGTTCAGATGGGAGCAGCTTCCGCTTGGCGTGGCTGCACACCTGCAGCTACAGTTACTGTAAGGCTCAATGTGAGCAGCCTCTGTCTATGTCCATCCCAACAGACATTTCCTCAATCGATATAAGACTATAAAGAATAAATACCTATATTCATTTTGTTGTCCTAATTACACTTTTAAAAACTTATACTTGGGTTTAGTGGTTTAATTGCGTGTTGAATAATGTGGTTACAAGCTAAAAGGCACAGGCTCTGCAGCAAAACACCAGATGATATGTGGCGCCACGCTGAGCAGAGAAACGTGGCCCAAATTGATTAGGTTCCTTGATTTTAATTGCCACTGATTTAAGCTTCTTTGTGTCCTTGCTCAACAGATGGCCTGCCACATTTGGCGTCAGGCTTGGTCTTGTCGACTTAAGGCAGTGTCAGGAGGGGGATTTTGGACGCTTTTTGGCTTTACTTACCGCTTGGCGAGTCGCGCTGCTCCGTGACGCCACTTTGGGTGGAGACGTCAGTGCTGCTGCTCCGCGTGGGGGGTCTCTGTCTCTGCTGGAGCTGAAAAAAGTTAAGAATCCCTGATGAGATTTCAGAAGAGACGACACTTTTTTTTTTTTTTAAATCACTGATTTGAAATGCAAAGATTATTGTTTGTAAGATTTAAGCGTAATGCGTCCTCACCTGACTTTGCAAGGTCCTGATGCGCACATTTTGCTTGTCAAGCTTCTCCTGCTGGAGACTGATCCTCTCCATCAGTTCATCAATGCGTCTGTTTTGAGCCTCCAGCATCATCTGCCAAAAAATAACGCAACAGTACCGCAATGTTAGCGCTTTGTCAACTTTGACACCGTACCTGTGCGTAAACCTGTGCGTAAGGAATCTCCAGAAGTCAGACAACAAACTGGACACCTGAGGGGTTTTTATTGTATAACCATCAGACACATTTCCACCCTTCGCTGACAAGCGTCTGTCTTTTCCCACCGGCTGTGGTGTGGTTATGTAACTTCTTCACAGCTCGGAGTTCATTCCACTATAAAGCCTTTGTCCGGCCCACTTTGTAAACGCGGCGCAGCAAAGGAAGCTCAACACTCATAAACCCCTTCAACTCTGTGTCATCTGGCCGAGCCTGGTCTGCAGGTTATGAAATGTGACAGCTGTGGAAGATCATTCAAACATTCTTGCAGCTAATGTGTGCCGACCCCTTTGTCTGGCAGTCTTCAGTGTTTCCCTGCACGTACTCCACGTTCTTCCTCCTGCAGGATGGTTAACCAACCCACTACCCCCATCCTCAGACGCACTGCTCGACATTTGCATGTGGACTTAGCGTTACTGGAAGAGTCCCTTTAACCGCCTGCTGCAGTGCCACAGTAGTATTTGTATACATGTTGGTGTTTATGGCAATATTTTGAAGGACCAGTGACCAGTGTTACTTTATCTTAACATGCTGCTGCTTTTCTAAACAGACGGACATCTCCAAAAGTCAGACAACAGAAACTTGTCGTGTTCTCACCTGGATGTTGCGAGTATCACTGCTGTTCCTGGCACCAGCAGTCGAGTCGGGCAACCCTCCGTCTCCCTGCAGCATGCGGTCCACCTTCTCCTCCAGCCGGCTCATCCTCTCACTCATCGTCCTCCTCTCATGCTGCATCTCCTCCGCCTTCTCCCTGAGCTCGGCTGTCACATTCAGCAGCTGCCCCTCTCTGTCCTCCAGTCCCTGCGCCCGACGCTTCAGGGTCTCCCCTTCCACTTGCAGCCTCTGGCTTTCCTTCCCCATCTCGGTCAAAGTGCGATTGAAGACCTTCAACTTGGCGGAAATGTCCCTCATCTGGACTTTGGTTTTCTCCACATGCTCCTTCAGCCCCTGGCCCAGCTGCAGCAGGCCATGAGCAATGACATTCACGTCATCCCACGCCGCATACTGTACCCGCTTCTCTTTGGCAGCGCCGCCGGAGGACGGGCCCCCTTTCCTCTCGAAGGGAAAACCTGTGGCCATGAGCACCACCAGGCAGAGGGTCAGAGTTGCCAGTGTTGTCTTCATTTCTCCCGTTGTCCAAAAAAAAACCCAGGTGAAAGCGTGTGCTTTTCTGTTGCAGAGGTGTGCAGTGTCCTTATCTTCTTAAATAGATTTTGAGGTCTCAGCTGAACAGCCACAGCACCACTTTTATATAGTTTCAGCTCT
Source organism: Mastacembelus armatus (assembly GCF_900324485.2). Classification (NCBI taxonomy): domain Eukaryota; kingdom Metazoa; phylum Chordata; class Actinopteri; order Synbranchiformes; family Mastacembelidae; genus Mastacembelus; species Mastacembelus armatus. The sequence continues at coordinate 10,424,371 of NC_046649.1, read as the reverse complement.
CAACGCGAAGCTGCCAGCGACCTGCCATTGGCCAGAACCGGAGAAGGAGGGGTGCAGTCACTCTCAGGTTACCCTCCCTCCTCCACCTCCATGTCAGAGGCGGAGGAGGGACATGATGTAGGAGAAAGACTGGCTTTCATGTCTGCACTGTGGGAGACAGGGATTATCTACTGCAGGAAGCTAAACGGCATTCAAACCGATAGATTCATTTCATTGTGATATATTAATTAGTGTAAAGTGTCATAATAGTGATCTTATAATGATGCAAGATTAAAGTTTAGGAACTTCAGAGTGTGTCCTGTGTTTGGACAGGTCATCTAGTAACAGATGAACCAGCTCATCTTTTATACACCAGGAAACAGTAGTTACTGTAAACAGGCCTAATTGTGTGTGTGTGTGTGTTTCAAATTAAACACACTCAGCTTAATTATGATAGTGACAAATGTTTTTATGGGCTCTGAGCAGATCACCCACATCGATGCAGGTGAAAAATGAGGCCCGGACTGTGTGAAAAGAGTATTTGAGGCTCTTCTTAGGTCACACAGCTCCCATTTCCCCCTGACCTCCTATTATTGATCCAAATCGATTAACTCTTCTCACTGGCATTTAGTCTATAGATTGTCCTATTACTGTGTTTTCCCTCACAAACGTATCTGGATACTCTGACCTGCTGCAATTAATGTAATGACTAGTAAGATAAAGAAAAATGTGTAACAAGAAGATCATTTATTTAATCTCTAACTTCTCATGACATTAATTGGTCCGGGCCAATTAAGACTTGTGTCATTGTATTGAGTAGACGGGTCATAACATCAACATATGGCACAGAGAAGCAGTTTTTGGGGGAATAATTATATGTGTAGGCTGTCAGGGCTTCCTAACCATCTCTCCTTGGAGAACGTGAGGAATGAAGTCACACGTCCAGCACGCCAGGAGAGCAACACGGTACGTGAGAATTAGGGGAAAGGTCACAGCGCTGAGAAATGCCCATATTACGGGTTGGAGGCTGTGTTTTTTTTAACAACCTTCCGCCAGGGGGGAAATCGCAGACCATACGTGACCACAAAGAAGGAGCTGCTTTAACCCTGTCCTGTCCGCAGCGCAGCCTAACTAGGTGAAAGGTGACAGGCAGGCTGCTGACTCCGCGTCTGGTATGTAACAAACATGCATTATTTTTGTCAAAGCCTCGCCAGAGAGGGATTTCCACCAGGCACTCATAATATATATATATTTTAAATTCAGTTTTGAGTCATTTCTTTTTTCTTTTTTTTTAAATAGGAGCCCCGAGGTCAGTGCAGATAGATTTGGCTTCGTTTGTTCACACCGACACATTTGTGTGTCACCCAGTGTTTTCAGTCACAAGCAGGACTGTCATTGAAGAAAAACACCTTTTTAAAAAAATTTGACTCAGTACCCTGAAGGTATCTGCCTGGAACAGGTACAAACCAGGAGCAGGGCACATCAAGCAGACACCTGGTTCACTCGCTGCATGGAGCAGCAATAGGTGAAATTAATGGCAGCCTATGTGATATAAGGTGCCATCATGACTGTACAGGTAAAAAGCACACTTGTCTTATCACATAACCCGACAGGCATGTAAGGAAAAGTGTGAAAGATATTTTCCTGGCCTTCATTTTTTTGGACTTTGTGCCCTGATGTCTGCATCATATTAGGCACACAGGGAATTAATATTTTATTTAAAGGAAGATTAAAGCTCTTCTGTTGTGCAGAGTTTGTGAATATGGATGAATATTGTGGTTGTGATCAATCCCAGATGTTTAAGGGATGTTTGAGGAAGTGCACCATACTTGATTCAGGGATGTGAAAGTTAAAGTTGATGTTGCAGTTGGTTTTATTCAAACTGCTAAAGCACAAATCAGGTTTTGCTTGATTTGTAATTGCACTGTGACTCATGCTTGTTTCCATCATGGCCCAGACTGAATTGCACAATAATTTATCAAGATATTCAGGAAGATGTTATTGTCAGTGTTTGTGATTTCATCAGCAGTGGTAGAAGTATGCAAACCTTTTATTGAAGTTAGGTTGTAATCACCATAATTAACATTGGGCATTATTATAAAAAATACTTACATTGTCAAATTTAGGCTACTCATTATACAGTTTTTATGATATATTGGTGAATAATGTTTGTCCAGTTGTAGCTAACAACTTTACAATATTATCTAACATATTATATATTTTGTAACGTAATATGTAAAATTTAAATCTGTGAAGTGACTAGCAATTGGTGTCAGAAACGTTAGTTTATTAGGGAAAAACTAGTGTATAAAGTGGCATCAAATAAATAAGTACAAGTACCCCCAGAATAGTACTTAAGTAGAGTATTAGAGTAAATATATTTAGTTACTTTACACCACTGGATTACATCTAGAGAGGGATAAGACCTCTCAATAAAAGAAACTGCTTGTCACCTACATCCATAGACAATGTATTTACTTACTGGACACGTGGATTAAATAAACATATTTTTCATTAGTTTAATGTCTGTAAGAATATAAAGGCTGGTGAGGATCTGTCTCCTCTGCGTCCTCTCTCTCATATTCACAGGCCACACAGTCGTATGTTACTGATCATCACTGAACCCCCGCCTCACCACAGCTGGTTATTCAATTTCCCAAAATGGGCGCTCCCATGTATAACCGGCATGGTGACCTTTTACCCAGATTCCAATCACAGAACATCTGTAACTCCCAGTTTAGCCCCCAGATTTAGTGATCCATGAGCAGATGGAAAAATGAAGAATATATATATATATATATATATATATATATATACACAAATAAATAAAACAAGTGCTGGAGCAGTTCCCATGAATCGACTCTCTCTGGAATATTTCAGCAGGGAATTTTTTAATGTATTTACTGATTTGCCAGAAATGCATATATTTATATATTTTACAAGACAAGATTGTTTCAGGTAAAGATTTACACTAATTTTGCATATGAAAACAGAAGGACATAAATGTTCATCTTGCATGGGCCTGTTCATTGAGATTCTTTGTGTGAATATCCAAGCAAGACTAAATATTAGAACGTGTTCATGATGAGAAGACAGTGAAGTTAACACACATACTGTAAACTATGTCTTGTCTAAGTGTGCCTCATATATAGCTTCTCTCAGACACATTTAGAGTAACCATAAATCACCTAGTCTATATGTGCCTCATTTCTGCTTCAGGGCTAGTGACTGGAGCTCATGACTGTCTTGTGATTGAGTGGAAAAGTCGGTCGGGATGGACTGAGAGAGGCAGAAGACAGCAGGGAGAGATGTGTCCTATTAAACACAGCGATGGATGCTGCTTTCTTGGTGTGTCTACTCTTAATCATGAAGAAACATAGCCGTACAAGATTTATGTGTCTGACAGGTGTGGTCAGGGATGTGTTGTATGTCAAAGCCTGATTTATAGGCTTTCACCTACATAACATGGAAAGCACAGGTTTACCTAATAATATGAATGATGGGTACACCTACATGGGAGACAGCTTAAATGTATTAGAGAGAGGAAAACATCTGCTTGAACCAATTTTTTCAATGTGGAACACAGAGGTAAAACCCACTACTGCCCCCAAGTGGAGCAAAGCGAGAGCATTATGTTTCTATTTAGTCAGGCCTGACCAGTGGGGCCAGTGGGGCTCCTTTAGCGAGTGGTTTACTATTGTTGCCCCAAGTAGTGTATACTGAATGTGACATGGCACTGAAGGACATGAAAACCTACCTTTTTTTCCAAGCCTCCAGTGGTCCTGAGAGATGAGGTGTGACTGACTCACAGCAAACAGGCTCAGGCAGGAGAAGCAGCGCTGCACTTTGGTTAGCTTGTACAGTATCCTGTGATATTTGCACAGTTTGACTTGTTGAGATTTGAAATGTAGCAGTTTGTTAGAGGAACAACAACAACAACTTCAAAAAAAACCCTCTAACATAAGATAAGTTATGTAAGACAAAACAATACAACATTCATGTCCAGGTGCTCCTGTGCCCTGCAGCTCACAGTCTTTAATCAACACATCCAAATGACTCATTCATACATTATCTTTCTTGCTTAGAAAGATAATCTATGTTTAGATGCATTTGCGTACACTCAAGTCATCGTCTTTTGCATTCCTTCCATCTCATGCTCAGGTGCACATGCACAGACATGTGCTACATGATAGAAATGAACGTGCTTTTTTTCTTCTTCTGCTTGACTGGGTTGGTATTTTTTATCTGACAGGAGATACTGTTACTTCTAGATTGGTAGTAATGAGCACGCTTGCCGATGGAAGACGTGCACATCTTCTCCTCCACTGATGCTTCATGCATTTCCCTCGGTTCTTTCGCTGTTCATTTTCTAAATTAGTGCCCCAGGTGGCAGAAAGCAGAATGGTACACAATGTACACAAATCCCAATTTTGGAAAACTACTTAATTACATGTACACTGCAGTTCATCTCAGCAGCTGTGTGCACTGTGAACTCTTTATAGTGGTGAAAATCCACACTGATCTGCAGTATTTTAGGGTCAGGCTCTGCCTCAGGCCACTGAACAAACAAGTGCTGTCCTTGAAGGTTGCAAACACTTCGACTTGACACTCAGGCTAAATGTAGCAACTATAATTAGGAAAGACAGTGTGTATTAATATCAGGGCCAGCTAAATTACAGATTGCACAGAGAACTTCACTTCTGCTTTATCGACACATCCAGACACAAAATCCAGAGTTACACACCTGGTGCAAAACAAAGCACTTGACTTGGTGACTTACTGTTTCTCATACAAGGGTGTTCAGGATGTTGTGAAGGGGATGGTCAGTGTATTCTGCATCTCTCCACCATAGAGTCCAGTAAATCCAACCTGAATTTACTGAACCAGCTTTTGTCCAGCCGCCTTGTGCTTTATGCAGCCCCCCCAGCAGACTGCAGCATTAAGCAACACACCTGTTACCATAGTTTGATAAAACGTATGCAGCATCTTCCTGCAGACCTAAGCCGCCTCAGGAGGAAATGACATCTCTGCCCTTTTATAGAGTGGCTGTGTTCAGTGACCAATCCATCTAATTGTCCAGGTGTGCACACTAGACATTTATTGGCTGGCATAACTTCAATGTCCTCACCACAGACGTTGACAGGATAAGGACAGGCCTTAGACCTTTGAAGATCCACTACCATTTTCATTGTCTCAGATGTGTCCATTAGGATCAGACAGGTTTGATTAAAAAAAAAAAAGCTACAACATGTTACTCATTGAACTTTGTGAGTGTTGATGCACATATGTTTTCTTACATTTGGAAAGAGCAAGGCTAGCTGTTCCCCCTTTAACCAGTCGTTATGCTATGAAAACAGGCTGTTCGATCCAGCTTTATATTTACCTTGACAGATATGAGAGGGGCGTTACTCTTTTTATGTGACTCTCAACAATAAGTGTATTTAGCCACATGTTAAAATATTCCTTCTTGCTATGAATGTAATGAAAAAAAATAAATTAATCAGTAACACACTGTTCATTAACAGGAACCTCGAAAGATTTAGTTTTCTTAAGATAGGCTCCTTCAAAAAGTTTAAAAATTCATCTCATCTTTGGAAAGTGCATAAGCTTATTTCTCAAAATGTGAAAAAATATTTTTTCTGTGTAAATGCTGAATTTTTTTGGTCTTAATATCTCAAGCATGTGTTTGATGAGAAACCATGTTGTAATATAGTTTTTACTGCATAACAAAAATCCCATTGGAGAACAAAACAGGTTACCAAGGTCAAGGATGTATTCCATGTATGCAGCAGCTGTAAATATCTCAAACACATGTTTACATTGTCTGGGGATTCTGCTCAAATCAGGCAGAAGTGGGTATTAAATTAGCTCCCCAGATCCCCATCTTTTACATTTGATGCACCCAAAGCCTCATTCGTGATAAGCAGCGATGTTCAGTCTTCCCAGAGTTTCAGGGGACACACTTTTGTCCCCAGAAATATGTCCCTTGGTGGTGTGTACCCCCGTTATCCAGGCTGCTTCCCATGAACTAACTGACCTCCTGTGAAAGAGTCAAACACACATATCCTACTATGTTAACCACAGAATAAGGAGCACTTGAGGCCACTGGGTGTAGGTTACTGATCACAATGATTGTAATTCAGGAGTGGAGATGTAAGCAGATCAGATGGAGGAGGCACTTGAACTGAAGTGAGATCTAACTGAATGAGGCCCGTTCTGGGAAAGATGTGGGTATTGCCAGACAGCCTCTTACTGTTAAGTGCTAAGCAGCTGGTGCTTTGGAGAAGGAAAAAAGGCTTGAAAGAAGTGTTCTTCTAGAAGTGCAGGGGTTTGACCTGTAACTATTGTGCACCATCATTAGCACTTACATTTCTGTAACAATTTTACACTTATGTTTCTGATTGATTTACTATAGGTTAGTTTGGAAACCATCCACCTTCTGGGAGTCCTGTCGGTTTAAATACAGTGTGAGTTAAGCTAACTGGCTACTATCAGTAACTTCATTATATTATTATTTCATTTTCTGCAAAAAACTGTATTTCTGGAAAGTCAAAATGTACATTTAAAATGACTTTCAGTATTGTAGTTTATTATCAAGAGACAGGGGTTATGTTTTTTCTACACTGTTCAGATATTACATGGACTGTATGACCACTGATAATCTGATCTCTGAATCCTACCTGAAATTGATTAGCTCCAGAAAATAGTTTCAACTATCAGTATTTTAGTGTATTTTTACAAGTAAGGCTGTTTTTTGATTTTAAAGCAAGCCAGGAATCCTTATTTTGTAAGACTTCTCAGCAGTCTTGTGGTCAGAGCAATTTTTAGTCCAGCTAAAATTACATGTTGTGGTGTTTTGAACCTTAATTTATTGTGATACATTCTTTGTGCCCATGTTGCTAATACAGAGGTGATCAGTGTGGGGCCAGAGATGGGTTGTTGGCATTTGTGACAAGTTGTGTCTCTGATTCATCCCCCAGAGCCACTGAGTAAAAACACTGTCAGAAATGACAGGCCAAAGCAAACCTGAAATGCCTGAACAGAGTAACCTGGCCCTATAAGATTTGGAAAATATTTTTGCCCCAAAATGTTTGTTCTTGCTAAATATTGACCCAGCTGTGCTTCCTGAGTCTATCCTGATCTCTCATCAGGTGTGCCAGAAGCTCATGGATTTATTTCTGAGCACCAGTGAATGTGTATAATATGTGCCAGTCCTCCAAGGACTGTAGTGTATAAGCACCATTCATTTATCAGAAGATAACAGCTCAGATACACAAGGTAAATGGATAGTTCAGCATTTTGGGAATGCTTATTCGCTCTCTTGCTGAGCTGCATTAATTTTGATGCCACAACCAGCTGATGCTTAACTTGGCTCAGCCAATAGACTAGAAACAGGGGTAATTACTTAGCCTGACTGCCTGATGGTACAGGAAATGTATCAGCTCACCAATTAACACCTTTATTATGTTTGTTTAAAATATTTTTAAAAATCTAACTGTAAAATGACAGGTATATGGGTGCTTATGTACTGGACGTGCTCTTATTTTCTAAAGTTACTGTGCTCACACAAGAAATATAACAGCCGAGCCATAACATGTTTATTAGTACATGTTATTGGGGTTAGTAGATAGATTTTGTTCAGGTTTAGACAGTCATGCTAGTTATTTGCTCTTGTGTCCAGTAATTTATGCAAAGCTAACCGCTAACTGGGATGTGACTTCTATACGTCTAATTTTCCATATCACTCTGCTCATGAGGAGTGAACTGATCAGGTTTTCTTAGTAGTAGTAGTGACAGGTAAACTGCAAGCTGATAAGTAAGTGCTGTTTCGTCCAGATGAAGCAGAAACTGGCCTTGTGTGTTAGAATAAATAATAAAACAAGCCTGATCACATCAGCTTTGCCCTCAGTGCCACGCAGACACTTTAGCTCTGGAGTAATACCTGGCTGAGTAACCAGCGCACTGTGCCAGGATTGCTGTACCCAGAAAGCTTTGTTTGCTTTTGTTTTTTTTTTTTTTTTACAGTGTTTACCAAAAGACAGAGCTTCAAAACAGTCGTCTCCTAACCGCGCCCCTACACCACCATGCCTTCACAACATGCTTCATTATCAACAGCTGATAACATCTGACCCTGTGTATCGCTCACTTTGTCTGTCTGTGCACCTGCTGTTTGTGCTGAGACACTGGCAGGGAAATGTGGGAAAAGATATTTTATAAGTCATATGCATCGCAGGGGATGGAGCCTTCGAATAATAAATGGATGGCTTGTTTTTCTGACCTTCACACAATGAAGTCTTCCCCTTTTGAGCTTTTGTTTACATAAATACTAAATGAATGTCCAAGCTGGTTTTTTGTTGTCGTCCTTCATCTTGTCTTCTTTTTACACTTTGTGGGTCTTGTGTTTTTTTTCTGTAGTACATTGCAGTTGCTTGCACAAATAATGATTTCTGTTCATGCCCACTTTCAAATATATGTTTCAAAATGTTCCTCTTGTTCTATTTGAGCATACTTTATATAATGTAAAGCCCTGTGCTTTGCAAAACTGTAAATATAATTAGGATGTTTTAAATGCCAGACGTGCTGTGCATGCCAAGTTTTGTTTAAATCTTTAATCTTAAATTACAGCATTTTGTCCTTTCTTTAGCTTCTCTCACTGCTGGCAGCTGTGAAAACTTGGCTTGTGTTCCCAATTAGAGCAGCTTCACCTTCTGCAGTTAATGGCTGGAATGATGCTCTGTAGAGAGGCAGGGTTTACTAAAGTTCAGTGATCAGATGGTCTGGTGGGAGACGGAGCGGGTAACAAAGTATCAAAGACTGTGAGAAAGAGAAGGACAGAAACCAGCAGAGGGAGAGGAGGAGAAGAGGGGCCGGGAATGTCTTTAGTTGTCTCCTGGTGATTGCATCCCCTTCCCCTTTGCGTCCTATGGGCCCCATTACCAAATCTGAGGGCAGTGACCCAGGTTATAGCTGGGTTCAGAGAGTGTTAATCAGAGACCTCACTCCCCCTGGAGGCCCCATGACCTCCATGGTGCACATCCTGTTAGTCAGCATGAGAGAAACAAGGCCCAAAGCCTCCTGCCTAATTCCTGCAACTCCAGTGAGCCCCCTTACACAAAACTCGTGTCATTGTACAGTACAGTACAGTAGGTAAAAAACACATTCAAAATATGATCACTTCAGAAAATAGTGTCTACTGTTAGAGATTATACTACGAAACAATGTAGTTATAGCTTTCAAACACTGAGAGATGTATGCAAATGTTAGAGCAGCCCTGGGCAAATTACATTTGTTGATTTTGATGAAAAAAAGAGTCAAATAAATAAATGCAGTGAAATACCATGTAGCAAGCAGACATCAAAATGAGCATTTCATTCGGTGGATGGTAGATAATAAATCCTCTAAGTCTTCAAACCTTACGGTATCACTCAACAACCATGGGCTCTCCAAGGCAACTGAGTGAAGATCTGAAATTAAACTAATTGATGCTTACAAAGTAGAGAAGGCCACCCTGAAATTTACCCGGCCGGAAAAGTCAGTAAGAAATTGCAGTTTAAGGGAAGTCTTAAAGTTAAGACAAGACTGTTTGCACCGTAAAACCCCCATATGACTGCAAAGAAACTGCAGGAAAGTTTAGCTCCGCTGCTGGGCAGTCTTGTCACAAAAGCCAAAATCTGAAGTCTGCAAAGCAACATCAAAGCTTTGTGGACAGATAGCATCAGGCCACAGTCACCTAATGTGTTTGGAGATTAAAAAGGAAAAGTATTTGATTAAAAAAAACAGAAATCCCTCGCTAACTTCCAACTATGGGAGGTCGAAATATTCTTTGGGGTTGTGTGACAGCCACTGGCACCATAAACACTGTACAAATAGAGGAAGGAATGGATTCCATTATCATCAGATTTTGGCTGTAAATGTAAAGTCCTAAGTAAAGAACAGAAAGAAAGCTGGCTGCACAAACAGTTTGCAAGCTGTGCTATCTGCCGGAAAGAGGCTTTTACTAAGAACTGGCTTGAGGAGGCTGGCCAATTGGAATTATTCTTCATTGTTTTTATTTTGTTTTTATCACAAGTAATTAAAGTCACACTTTCAGTAAATGAAATTAATGAAAAGTGTCAAGTATCATTTTGAGAGCAGAGTTTCAAAAGTGAGGTGATAACATTGTTTTAGGGATTTAAATTAGAGCCGTGATTAATTGCTTTCTGGGCTGTAGTTCAGATAAAATGCTCAAATTGTACATGAACTTCTTGCATGGTTGCATGTATTTGTAGTTATATAATGTACGTAATTGAGAAACACTGTGCCCTTTGAGTTTGAAAGCAGTACCAGCCACTGCACTTCTGGCCACATTGTCCTTGGTGTTTTGCATGTTCGGCCTGCAGACAGACAGACAGACAGACATGTCCAGTGATGATGTTTTCCCCTGGTTCAGTTAGACCTTGGAGGCATGCAGACAAACAAGGAGTGGCCTTGGATTGGACTTGTTTCTAACCTGTTATGTTTCTGCTTCAGTGAGGGAGGGGGGAGACGGGGGAGATGAAGCGAGGTATAAACATGCCAAGCGTAGGCCTGGATGGAAGAATGAAGCCGTGAGATGGACGGGTGTAGAATGACGATGACAGGGAGGATAAGGAGACGCAGAGTTGTTTTTAAGAACAGAGCTAATGCTGACCATGAAGTCTCCTGAGTAACTACTCTTACTCTCACCTTCTGTTGTGGCCCCTTGCTTCCTCACTTATTTTCTGTCTTTCAGCTCAAACGTAAACAAAGCCAGTGCAGCACCTTGATAAATGTTTTGGCTGAATGAGTCAGATCCAGACTGTGGGATGTGTAGATCTGTTTTCTGATTTTCCTCAGGGTACAACATAACCACAGACTGCTGGGCAACTTGTCCATTTGTTTATGCTCACACTGGGAGCTGAAAGTGCTCGTTGGTGTTGCTTTTCTGCAAGATAAATGCTGCTTATTCATTTATACCCTGATCCTGACTGGATTTGTCGAATTAAGATGTCATGGAAATGTTTTTTTGTCTCTCTTGCTGTCTTATCATCTCGTTTCTGCTTTGCTGATTCCAGCTGTCAAGTGCCAGCATGCTTTTCTTGGGCTTGCATATTGCACTTTAACTTAATGAATAGCTGCCAGGATTTAATATGTGGCTTGGTGTCAGTTTTCCTCTTTGGTTTCACATCACTTTTTGATGCCCTCGCATTTAAAGCAGCAGTTATTTTCCAAGGTTTATAAACCCCAGGAAGTGCAGCTGCAATATTGTTTGCTTTGGAATATGTAATTATAAATAAGCTGCGCTGTGACAAGAAAAGTGGTACACCTGTGTTGTTTTTGGCACCGATATGCAGAAGTTTTACCATGTCATCCAAAAAACCTCCCGCTTCATTTGGTTGTATTTCACTGTGTCTGCAAGTCAAAGCCTGTGTTTCATAAATAGCTGAATTCAGCTGCACTGAACAATTAGACAAATTTAACATAGTTAATTAATTAAAAATGAATGCTAAATATCTATTTTATTTTTTATTTAAAGAATTGTCATCACTCTGACACTTTTTCATAGAAAAAATAATCTACCTCATCCTGTGAGGTAGATTATTATTGATTTACAGGAAGACACAATCACAAACTTAGTGTACCATATACAGTCATACATACAGCATTACAGTCTCTGAAGTTTTTATTTGAAAATAGATGGAAGAAATTATTTTCCACTAATAGTTTGAATAAGATAAATGAACTGTGAAATGTCTTTAGGTTAGTTTAATCAAACAGATTGTCATCAGTATGCTATTATAACAAGAGGTGGCAATCACAAGAGCCAGTGTTATTTTTACAATTAACTCAGTTCAATGCTGCCTTCTGATGGGCAGAAAGTAAACTACACAAGCTCAAGCTTCAACCTAGTATGAAAAACCTTTTAAATATATATATATATATATATATATATATGTAATTAAACACTTTCAGATGTCAACTACATTTCTGGAATTAAACCTAAAAAAATTATATCAAGGAACTTAAATCAGCAGACTTGATACTTGGCCACTTCTGACATGCCCTTGTGACATTTACTCATTTAAAAATAAAACTACTCTAGTTTCAGCAGGGAGCAAAGTTGCAGAACTCTGTTTATGTTAGATGTACTTGGAGAATTAAACTGTAAACAAGTCAACAACATTAACTGATCACTTTTGGTACTTTCAGGGGAACATCAACTAAGATGCCTTACATTTTGCATGTATCAAATATTTCTCTTACTGCAATCTACTCTGGATTACAGTCAAAATGTAGGTTTTACCTCATGTATTTAAATACGCTGAAGACTCAGAAGATAATGTAAAAATGTGCTTCTGTATTCAGTCTATTGTCTGTTTGCAAGCATGTACCTTTGCCACTGACTAAACTGCAAAATTGTGAGAAAACCAACCAAACAAGACTTCCAGACTTTCACAATAACCAAATTTATTTCCAAAACATCTGAACAAGTGAGATGCAGGCCACCCCATGCGAAACTGGTGGCATCTTCTGCCTCACAGCCTTGGACTGGCACCTCACAGCTTCAGCGGGCACTGCGAAGATAAGAGATCAGTCATGCACCACCTCAAAAATACACATCCACCTCACCCAGCAAAAATAAAACACTTTAAATGCTTCTGTACAAACAGGATGCCAGCAAAGCAAAACAGTGAAATATTATGGAGTCTTGGGTCAAATGATTCGACTGTGAAGTGTCAGATTTAATACTGTTTCTCTGATCTTGTTACAGCAACTGAATACTGCTCTGCTTCTTTTTAACACAGCCAGCTGTCTCAAGCTGATGTTCCAGGAGAAAAACCATTAGATGAGTGAGTCCTGAGGACCCCAGAACTAACCCTATATGATGATGAGAATACTTATAGCTCACTCTAATGTCTGGACAGCAGCAATCGTTTTTACATTTCAAATGCAAGTGCCTGGATGTTATAACACTTTGGCTTATTCGTTGTGAGCAAACCTGTGTTCAGGGTTGTGGGGCAAAGTTACCCTTAGTAAGACAGAAGAACCCTCATATCATACAATAAAATTAGGCTTAAAAAAAAAATCCTTGTGAAGATTTGGGCACTTTTTTTTGAACAATGGCTTTGACTGGTGTTTCTGTATTGCACTGTACTGTTTTGAAACAGCTTTCTTTATACACACACACACAGTTTAAGGCAGGGAATCTAAACTGAAAATTAAGTTATTTTTGTATTTCTCTTTAGTCAATAAAATTTCAGATGTCGTCAAATTACTGATAGATGCCGTTATGAGTGATGCAAACCAAACCGGAACACACACACACACACACACCAATCAACAAACTGAAAGACATGGTTGATGGGTCCTCACCTATCGCAGCCTCCTGGCTTCTCTTTCAGACTCCAGAAGTGTCAGCACATCTCCTTCTCTGACCGGGCCCTTCACGTTCCTGATGATCGAGCGGTTGCTGTCGTCCATGAACTCAACACGGACCTGCAGAGGACAGTAAAGATCCCATTAAAGCTAAGTTAGGACCTGACCTGGAAGAATGGCACTGGAGATTTTCCTGCCACCTTTGTGCTAAAAATCACCTAAACATTTTTGATTAATGTTTTTTTAAGTCGCAAATCTGCAGCTGAAAGTTCCCGTGTTCAAAAAAATAAACCAAATATATTTATGGAACTACTTAAGCTTATTTGGCAAACAATAAACACAGAGGACACCCAGCAGGTTTCCAATATACCAATAACGTTTGATATTGTGACCTTTTATATTTATATAAAACCCTCAGTCTAAGTCAGGAGACTTACCTGTGTACATTGTCCCTGGGAGCCAGTTCTTCCGAGGACCTTGGTGACCTGAAAACACAACGTAAGGCTTTTAAATGACTTCGGTGTTTTCTGTTATGTTGTACATGTTGTATATGTCAGACACAGGACAGACACTAATTCATCCAGCACCGACTGAAACCTCAGCGGCCTCCATGATGGAAGCACGAGCGCCGACGTGCCGTTTGCTAATCGGTGCAGAAAAACTCCCTTTAGCCTCAATGTCTAGGCTCCGTGCGAGGCTTTAAAGCTTATTGTTAATGTATATCCTTCTGGAAACAACTATTTTGGCCATTTTCAACAGTTTCTTACTCTTGCGAGCTTGATCGGCTGCACGCGGCTGGTATCCATGTTGCCTGGTTAGACCGGAAAGGAAGTCACGTGGTGCACGGCCGCAGTATATCCCAACTGTAATCATTCAGTTTATTAAAAAATATAATTTACATTAAGTTGTAATTGAATTACGATAAGCACTAAGCGACACATTAATAATTCTAATTAAATATAACACTTTAAAAATATTTAAAATGTATTTTAATTTTCCACTTCCTTTTCCGGCGACTTGGTAAATACCATTCAGACAGATTTCTATGGGGGGAAATCCGGGCCATACCATTTTCTCTGTAAGTGCGACCACTGAATTTACTCAGTGAAGTAACAGACCCAGTGTGGTCTTTCATTTTTACATATATCCATGCACTTTATTATTTGTGTTTTATTTTGAAATTTGCAGCAGCTATATAGCTATATAACTATAACAAAACAACTATTGGGTCTTGTCTTATTCTTTCCACATATATTAAAGTCACTACATGTTTGCTTGTGGATTACAGTAATACATGCAGTAAATAGGCTTTAAAGTTAATGTATATCCTTCTGATAAACAAACATATAAATAAAACATATTTATATTAACATATATATTTCCATTTATATAAACATATTTATATTTTGCTATGAGTAGTATTCTCATTTGTACAGTAGGCCTCAGAATCACAGTATGAGCTGTACATTAACATTCAGTGTTAAATTTTGGACTTTATTGTGACTTGGCCTGATTTAATTTCTAGCTAGACAAACTAATTATGCTACAGAGTTATAGCATAGAGACCATACTGAACTGGGATTCAGTTAAGAAAAGAGAAAGAGCCTTAAAACCTTAAACCTTTGTGGCTTAGAATGTAGTAAAATATAGAAAATGTGAGGCTATATGATATTTTTGGTTCCCTGGATTTCAAATACAAATCCAAGCTTATTTTACCTGTTGAGCACAAGTTGAGAATAACTAAAGGCAGAGCTGTGTAATCTATCTGTAGCATTAGTATGGACTTCCTGTGCAAAAGCTCTTCATATCCTCGTTAGCAATGCCATACTGCCATCACGCCACTCTCTCTGCCTTTCCTCCTCTCTCAGCACCCAAAGCCTTAAATCACAACGCTAATCCATGTGAACAGTATTTTTAACTTGCGTTTGGACAGAAAGAACAGCAATAGGATTAGAGAATCAGAGAAGACTCTGAATCCCTAACTCATGCAGTTGATCTTCTTGCACTGACAGAGTCAGGCCCGGTGGCTCTTTCTTTGCCTTTACGTCAAGCTGAAAGAATGTTTTTTTAGTGGACAATGCTTTGCTTAAATGGAGATCTTGTGGGATATTGTTGTTACTGTTTTTCACTGACTTGATTCAAACTTGCCACCAAATTTTTCTGCTGGTTGGATTTGTAAGGAGCTGTCAAAATGGAGACTATTAAGCCCAAGTTGAAAGTGCTGAAAAAGCGTCGGTCCAGTCTTTTTGCGACCATGAAACGAGAAATGAGTTTTGCACAAAGCATTGAAGAACAGGAGAGTGAATTTCCATTTTCACAGGACAGCTCTGTAAAACCATGGACATCTATGGACAACCTTGATACGCGGGGTGGGAGAAAAGATGCAGCAAAAGTTAAGACTGTAGATGAACCGAAACGAAGACAGTCAAACACTGTCAACCTTAACGTGGGTGGAAAGGTGTTTCACATTCCGAAACATTTGGTACTTCGACACCCACAAACCAGGATTGGTGTCCTTGCCCTCTGTGAGGATCCGGTCAAGCGTCTGACACTCTGTGATGATTACAATGTTCAGAACAACGAGTTCTTCTTTGACAGGGACCCCATGTTTTTCCACTACATATTTCGTTTTTACTGCAGTAACGCGCTGTGGGTGATGGATAGTCTTTGCCCTGTCAACTTTGAGGAAGAGATGTCATTTTGGGGACTGAAACTACGGGACGCTCCCAGGTGTGCTCCAGATTTTAGATCCTCATTATTAATTATCTTGTAGCTTGCTGTGTTTTGTTGGTCTTTTCTGAGGACTTAATGCATGATTTTAAAAGTAGTTCATGTAAAAAACTGTAAGTAAATATCTTCTCACTTTTTTTTCAGGTGCTGCCGTATTAAGTTTGAGGAGAAACTGGACGATATCAGAGACCAGCTGAAGGTCAACCAGGAGCTGCTTGACGAGATTAAGCCTCACCAGGATGATGAAGGCTACAAGACCATGTTTCTTGGAGGCTATCGGAAGGCCCTGTGGGATTTGATGGAGAATCCCTACTCCTCAATGTCAGCAAAGGCCTTTGCTGTGTTTTCCAGCCTCTTTGTGCTTATTTCTATTGTTGCCATGACATTGAATACAGTGAAAGAACTCAGGCAATATACACTCGCTGGCAAAACATACATGGAGTGGATAGAGATTTGTTCCATCCTTTTCTTTACCTCAGAGTACTTTTTGCGCCTTGTCACCACAGCCAATGTCAAACATTTTGTGAAGAGTGCCCTCAACTTTGTTGATGTGGTGGCTGTTATGCCCTATTTCGTCCAGATCCTGTTTGAGGTGTTTGTTATAGATGCAGAAGACCTCAGCGCACAGGAAGATTTGAAAACCATGGCAAGGGTCAGTAAAATCAGCAAAGTGCTCAAGGTGGTCAAGTTAATGCGCATCTTCCGTATCTTGAAGCTCGCCCGTCATTCCACAGGCATGAGAGCATTTGGTTTCACCATCCGCCAGTGCTCTGAGCAGGTATGTGGGAATATCAAATAAAAAAAAAAAAAAATCTAACTCATATTTAATCTAGAAGACATGCACAAAACAAGAGAACACACACAAAACTACCAGATGATCTGAAGTGACAATAATTAGTTTTCTGTAACAGGCTATATTTTATAGCATCTAACTGTATATGTGAGTGGTCACTCATAGTCACAAGTCCACAGAGAATTATCAGCTGTTTTAGTCTTTTTCAGCTCATTGCTTTCATTTCCCAGCCCTCAACATCTACAAGGATAAACAGCCTTTAACTGCATTAAATCTATGATTTACAGAGCTCATGTACGATTTTGAAATGCTGTTCCTTCTTTTCTTTGTTCTAACTTCCTGCTGTACCCACTCAGTGCTGTGGTGAAACAGTAACACATTTCATGTGTTAACTGACATGTATCCCTCTGTGGTCCTTTAGGTGTGCTGTCTGTTTCTTTTCATTGCGATGGGCATCTTCACCTTCTCTGCTCTGATGCACTCTGTGGAGGTGGACCAGCCTGGGACACCATTCAGCAGCATACCAGATGCCTGGTGGTGGGCTGCGGTGAGTGGCATAAACTCTATTCTCTTGTTCCGAAAAGTTTCATTTTTGGGATTATGCAGTGAGCTTTTAACAAGCATACAGGTGTGTGCCTGGTATTTTGGTGAAATTTCTATGATCTAAATGATGTCAAAATCTGTTAGTTTTAACCCTTGACTTTTTAATTTACATTGACTGAAAAAATCTGTTATCCTCTGTCTTGATCAAACGAAATGTGGTCAATGTGGTAAATGAATAATCACATCAATTTAGGAAAATCAAACCAGTTGGCAAACAAAAGCTTTTGTTGTTGCACTAGGTTACATGTGATTATATTCCCCCAGGTAAAACGTGAATTGCCCTGTATAGTCTCATTATTAACATCTTGAGGACAGATGCACAGCATTTAGAAGCTTCCCCAGCTTTTATGAATGATACTTAGATTCCTTCGACTGAATATGGTGAATATGACTCTTGCTAAGCTGCTCATCTTGTGTTGAAGAGACTGAAGTGAAACAGTCAGTATGATCAAACACTGTGGTGCATTTCAGGTGTCATGGATTAGGCCTGCTGGGATTTGTGCTGTCTGCCTAGTCAGACCAAGACAAAAGTGCACAGGGCAGGGCAGAGTCATGTCCTGTCCTGTCTCCATCAAGCAATGAGCTCATGACAAGGTTTTATTTAACTGTCATTATGCAGTTGTAGTTTGTGAACAAATAGCTATCTGAATCAGCTCTAGATTTAAATCTCTAATTCAGAAAAACACAAAAAATATGTACAAAAAATATATATATTTGTCTGTGTCTATTTTGGTCATGACACACTAGGAACTAATTATGTCCATGCTCTATGGAGAAATGGCTGCTAGAGACCACCCAACTGTCCTGGCGTTAGGTGACATTTTCTATTTTGCTCTATGTATAAACTCATTAAAATCATACTTTCAGTGAACAGCAGGTCTCCTATGACTACTGTGACATGTTAAGCAGATGTGTTATCATATCCTGCACTCCAGTAATTGTTTAGAGGTGCCACACTGTAAGTTCACCCACTTTATTTACACATTTTCTGTGCAAGAACATCAGTTTCTTGTCATGACTGGTGTTTGTGGAAAATTCAATTCTGCTTGTCTACATATTCAGCACAAGTTATAATGTGTAAATGAGTAACATTTAGAGCTGTGGGTATGTGGTGTTAAACATTGTGAACAGAGCCTGCCAAGCTGTTTACCCTTGTATACTAAGTTAAGCTTCCACTGGATAGAAACAGGTCTCAAACTTCTCATCTAACCTTTGTTACTTTTGGTTTATGGCTGCAATTGGCTTTTTTAATTTATTTGAGATCATTGTTTCATATAGGTTTTGAAACTGACCATGTAATTATGCAACAATGAGTAAAGTTTAGCTAATGTGCTATTGATCAAGTAGATATTTTAGAGGCTCTGTTACTATTATGAGTTTCTACTCATAGCTAAAATTGTACTCATAGTTAAAATTGTCTAAGGTTTGTTGTGTTGTTGAGTATAAAAACAACAAAACTTTGCAACATGTCCTTATTTGAATGTACTAACATGGGTTTCAGGATGTTTGTGTCTCATCAGGCTGGTCCTCTCTGTCCCTTTCACTCTGATTTAAGGACATTTGGTTTTTATTTATCTGGTAGCAGCTGTTAACTTATATGTGTCTAATCCTCTCTAATACAGTGCAACGCTTCTTGTTTGTGGGCAGACACATTGATTGCATTCGAGAGATAGAAAGTGTTGCAGTGTATTCTTGGAGATTTTTTTTTCATCCTGTTCATTCTCAACTTGCAACACACCAACCAATCAGTACCGTAAACACTTTGATTATTCGACTCTTACAAAACCTGGGCACAGGGTGAAAGGCACAGTCGTGACTCTATTTAGACAAAAATAAGGAGTTATTCACAATTCCCCAATACTTTCATAAAAAGGAAAAACATCTAAAAATTTTGAGTTTAATGACTTTCCAACAAATCTGACACACTGCATATCCTTACATTTTATATTTGCTAATTACGTTTGACCTTTTTCTTGCTACAGGTGAGCATCTCTACTGTGGGCTATGGTGATGTTATTCCTATCTCTTATCTTGGCCGCTGTGTGGCATTCGGCTGCATTTCATTTGGCATCATCCTCAATGGCATGCCCATCTCCATTCTGTTCAACAAGTTTTCTGACTACTATGCCAAGCTGAAGGAACAAGAATACACATTTTCAAACACTGAGCGCACCTTCAAGCTCAAGAAGCGTCTGAGACGCAAGTTTGACAGGTGCTTCGAACCGCAGCCAGAGGACTCTGATGATGAGATCCACTATCGACCCAGTGGAAGGCAAGCTAGCCTTGAGAGCGAGGATGTATAAAACCTACCTAGCTGCAACCTTGCTAACCCTAAATGGCCTTATGACCTATGGCTCTAGAAGATGTAAGTCTCCCATCTGCCTCCATCTCTGAACCACTGAAGATAAACAATCCGGGAGGGTGGAAGCAGCAGCAAGCTGAGATAATCATTAAGCCTCAGCTTTACAGTATGCGCTGTTTGCATGCTGTGGGAGATGACTCCTTTGTCAAATAGGCAAGATACTCCCACTGGACAACTTCTTGTCTGTTTCTAAGAAAGGCACCTGGCTGCAACTGCTTCTGACCACACTGAAGCAGATATCTGACACAAGGAGGTCCAGTAGTAATGTCATTAATGAAGCAATGTTACACTGATCACTTTAAAGGAGTGGGAGGCTTGTGAACAGTTTTTATTGGAAGTGCTATTAATGAACTATTTTAGAAGTCCATGAACTACATGGACTGTAGCCAGTCAAACATCATGTTGTATTGTTATTGTCTTTCATTAAAATACAAATGTATAAAAAAAACCCCTCAGATTTACAGTATATGCACCTGAAACAAATTCCACATCATCAGTGCAGAGCTCTCCCATGTGCCATGCATCATGTGTCAGCACAGTGGCATTAACAGCAGAACCTTTTTTCACTGCTCTTGACTGTAGCTAAGAGGAGGAGAGTCACACCAGGGGTTGTGTCATAAGCGATCAAGAGCATGAGTGTAATTTTGTTGTCAAGGATTACCGGGATTTGTGCTTGCGCCTCCTGCATGGGGTTAGACAAAAGTCAATCATGTACTGTGCTATTTTAGTGGCACACAGAATCTGATCAGGTGCAGTGAATCAGGTCCTACTGAATCAGACTATGTCCATGAATGACACCAGGTCAGTTTCTTCCTGATGTAAGTAACTCCTGAAATCCTGCATTGAGATAAAGTGTTTTGCATGCTCAATATTTACACTTGGGTAAGAGTTGTGTAGCAGGCCGTCATCTCTTCAGGGAATAAGAAATAAGCTCTGGGTCTGGGTTTTCCAATGTTAACGTTACAGAAAGCAAATGCATTATTTCCACATAAACATATTAAATGTGCTGTATTGGCTGCTCACTCTATAAATGAATGTAACAGTTTTCTCTTGGAAAAAAGATTTGATCGATCATGTCAAGACTCCTCTGTTTGGTGCAGTGCACATTAAAAGGAAGATTTATTTGACTGGTCATGACTGATACCAGTGATTCCCACTCTACCTGAGCCTGCACTAGTGATGTGTTGTGCCTCTTGTCATTATAACACATTACTCTTGTACTTGTCACTTTTTAAAAGTACAGTGTCCTATACAATATTGTACCTTTGCTAGAATATTATATTAGATATTCAATATGTTGAGGGGAAACTGTCAGTATAACTTTACTTATGTTTCCTTGTTTTTGTTTAAGGTTTCTGCAAGTACTAAATTCCTTGTTAAAAGTGTGTGTGTCCAATTTCTGTTTACATTTTTTCTGAGATAACAGCAGCTTAGTGGTTTTGACTGGGGAGCCACTGGGTGGAATCTGCTAAGTGAAACTCTTGCACAGGAATGTATGTAACTTGTGATGAATGTGCATTTGTTACCTTTGCAATGCAAAATTGCAAAGGTAACAAATGGCACACCAAATGTGACATAAAAATACTGTATGATGTGAATTTATTTTGCAGGCATTTGTAGATATTACATTTCATTTAATTCCCTTTTCAGAAGTGAAACTATCTATTACTCAGTGGCTACAAATGTGAAAATTGAAAATGTGCAAATACTATGAAATGTGTCATTTTTTTCATTTTCCTGTCTATAAAACAAAACAGTAAATTATAAACTACTACACAGGCTGAAAACTATGTAAAATTCAGATTATATTTAAACATATTCTTGTCCTCAATACCAACCGAAGGTGCAAAATAAATAAATAAATAAATTTTTGGTCAAATAAAGAAATTCTTCTTCACACAGGAGTGCCCTTATACTTTTCTATAATAATCCACTTTCCCCTTTAAATAGAAGAAACATGAAGTCAGTCTATTAACAGACACTTGTCTTATTTGTCTGAGAGCCAATGCTTCCTGTCTAATAGTATTACAGGATAAGGTAATGGGAGAGATGCCAGTGGTTTAATACTGTTGTCAGCATCAATTAAACCTCAGGAGCACTGAGGAATTCTGACTGTCTCGTGTGATTCAGCCAGGACTAAATGGACAGGATTAGATGCAGTGAGAAAGGACCAGGGAATGGTTAGTAAGACAGGCAGGCAGAGGACGGCAGACAATGTTGGGCAACAGATAAAGTTGAACCACTTGTCTAAACTTATCACAGGCTGTTACAAGGATGTCTGCACTAACAACTAACTAACTAACTACAATGGTGTTTTAGGGGCTAGATGTTCCACAGGTGAACTGTAACATATATACTCAGTCCATCACAAGCAGTGCAGATACCATATACACCTGCTGCACGGATACATGACTATGCACCTCACGTGTTTAAGCATTAATAAGTGACTTGCAGTAACAGGTGGGATTCAAGTCTAGGCCCAATATTCACCCTCCTTTAGCTCTGTTTGTACTCTACCAACTCCTGATGGAAATATTTGGCTGATTAGCTGTTAAATGCTCTACTATGTTCACCAGATAGTTACTAAATTTTCTTCTAAAAGAAATAAATAATTTGATTTATTTAGGAGTCAAAGCATAAAGACTTGTGTTTTCAGCTTTACGGCCCGCTATCTGCAAAGGAGCTGAGAGTGATAAACTAATCACTGCTTGCCAGTGATATCGTCAGAGGGGGGTTAAAATGCCAAGCATAGCCAGACATACATTTAAAATATCTTTCCTGTTTTTTCATCAGCTCTCGAATATGAAAGAGTTGTCTCAGCAGCCCGGAGTGACCGTGTGCGTGAATAGTTGCGTCAGTATCCTTGAAATTTTTCGCCAGTGGCACACTGTTCCAATTAGCTTCCACTGCTCAAGATAAGGTGTAAAAAGAACTGACACTCAAGGAAAAGAGTTCACAGTAATTTGAATTATGACATGTTTTTAACAAACGTGTACAGTGAACGCAGAAGGATTTAGTAAAATAAAGAAAAATTTTAAAAACTAACGAATCCAAAAATCACTAAGCACATTGTTTGTGAGCATCTGAACTGTTCTCAGTGAAGCATCAAGCTCAGACCAATAGTTTCCAAAACACTGTATGATGTTCCTGTGAGTCTGAGCAGTGCAAAATCATTCATGTATATCTTTCTAAAGCTGAGCTGTAGATCACTATCAGACTATCAGACCAAGTGTTCTGTTTATCTCAATGAGAATTTTAACCTTGATTAGATTTTGTATCACTGTCATGTTGAGCTCTAGATCAGGACATACTTTTCCCTCGCCAAGGCTGAATGCCACTTTTTCAGAATCTCTGGCCTCAGCAGTTTTGAAACCACTGCTATTGGTTACACACATTGACTATATAAACCTCATCCAGTTCAAGTTGTAAGTCGTCACACACCCTTGTTATTCTCCTGGTGTCCAACCTCCCCTCTCATCTATCCATCCATTAAGTGCCTGCCTCCACTGACCAACTGGGGAGCACCAACACATTAAACAATGTCTGCTGCTAAGTGTTTGGCGTGTCTGATGGTGACGCTCGTGGCTGCAGCGTGTGTGGCTCATGCACAGGAGAGGATCAAGATTTGTGGGAGAGAGCTGATACGCCTGGCAGTCTCATCTTGTGGCAATGCACGGGTAAGGAAAAGCATCCTGGACAGAGAACTGGACCAGTATGAGTTCACTCCTCAGGGTAAGTACTTTACCTAACATTTTTAAACGACATCTTCATCGGCTGAGAGTTCCTAATATCAGTACTGTGTGCAGACGAACATTTCTAACATACAAAGCCACATTTGAGAAGTTTTACAGTGTTTTCTGTTTTTCTTGGAGATTGTTCAGTTTCATGAATTTCACCAACCGAGCAAGATATGTATTTTTGAAATTTTTGGGTTTATTTGTTGAGTTATTATAGTAATTTAGTTGTTTAAAATAATTCATACCTTCTATAAACATTATGTTACATTTATTAACACTCCAGTGTGTTTCCCAAGAAGCATCTTCAAAGCTTATTTACTTCTGTTTTTTCATACCCTTGTGTTGAGTTCACTCCAAAATGCAAAATATTCTATTTTGTCTTTTAAAATTTGACTTGAGGTTTTCTACTGAAAATGAGAAATGTTTCTTTCTTGCCTGCACAGGGTACCGGTCTACAGAGATGGTCAACAGCACTCCAGAGTCTGATGGGAACAAGGATGTCTTGTCCTGGACTCCTCACTGGTATCCTCTATCCTCTCGGATCAGACGAGCTGCTGCACAAATATCTGATATTTGCTGTGAGAAAGGATGCAGCATGAAAGAGCTGATCCAGTTTTGCTAGCTGTAGCCGTGCACTATAAACAGTGTCTTAAAAGGTTCTCATTTATTTTGCCAAGTTGCTTGAAGGGATGTTTGACAAGTTGCCTAATCCTTGAGAAGTCAAATAAAAATGATTTTGCTCTTTCCACTCATTAATGCATTCCTGCAAAGACTGCACATAAGCAATTCAGGAAACTTGACCATATCTTAACCATTCACCACAAAAGATAAAATTAATGTACAAAAGATTTAAGGAGAAACTGTAAAACTGAAGTCAGTGTTATATTTACATAATTGTTGAAAATATACAATGTACATGAAACCTTCAAACTAGAACGAATGATTATTAAAAAGTTAGTTTGACATGTTTACATTTGATATGTTTCTCAGTTCTGTCAAAATGTCTTAGTACAGAGCAAATCATGCCAAGGACACAAAACTGAAATCTAGTATCCTCAGGTTAACAGGTACTGTCATGACAGTACTAGACATCCACAAAGTTAGGAGGCTTGCAAGAGACATACCAAAAAACAAAGACAGCAGAGGTTGAGATATCTCTACTGTGGGTCAAACTCCAAAAACACAACACAAACTCCTACATTTCCCATAATGCAACTCAATATAACATTTTATTAAACTTTCTTTGTTTGATTTTTCTTTATTTTTAAAAGCACCTTTGTAAAGGTTAATTTAACTCAAAGCTCAGTATTTCAGTTAAAAAGCTGCTGCCTTTAAAACAAAGACTGATTGATGAAGACATTTTCTCAGCTGTGGAGGAAATTAGAGTTGTTTTCGTAAGATGGGTAGTGTTCCTCATGACAGGTAAACTGAGTCTCATAATTTCAATAGCTACTTGAATCTCACACGACTTCTGTCAGTCCAGTTTGGTGGTCCTGTTCCCTGCAATTCTCTATTTAGCCACCAGATGGCCTTGTACTTTCCCACCATTTCCAGTCACCTGACTGCCCTGAGCAACTGGCACACCTGCTCCTCATTTCCCAAATTACTACCAGCTCACCTAGTCTGTTCTCTAACAGATTGTATAGTGTAGCAGTTTTTCTGCTGCATCCTGCCAACCACTGTTGCCTGTCTCTCTTCAAATCCCTGCCTTGTTTCTTTTACCTTGTACCTGTTTGATCTGGACTATCTGCCTGTTACCAACCACTGCCTGGACTCTGAAGTCGCCTCCTGTTTACTCTTCATGTCTCTGTTTGACGGAAGTGTTGAAGTTGGCTTGTCTGGACTGACAGTAAGGTTATTCATTCTTTTCATTGTCTTATTAACCTTTAATTTGTCTGCCAGCCTGTGTGTCAGGTTTGTTTGTTTTTCAGTCGGCTGCCCAAAATTGCAATGTAATTATGTTAAACACAACAGATCTAAGTTGAAGTTTGTTCAAAACCTTTTTTTTGGGGGGGGGGGTGTTCTGTTTTATTCTGTTTGTACATCAATTCTTGAACTGATTCAAAATTTCTCCATCCCATGGACAGAAAGTATCGAAGAAGCAAGCAAACGTTTTAATAGTTACGCAATGAGACACAGTCAAAACTACATATTAAAGAGCTTTTGAGCCTCGATGACTGACAGGAGATGTTGATCACGTAGCACTCAATACTTACAGGTTAAATTCAGTGTTTGTTTGTAGTAACTCTGAATGTAAGTATGAAGTTGTAGGTTAAACCAGCCAGCAGCACACCCATCCACACTCGTCAGTCACCACTTCATTACACTGTGTATTTCATTGTTAATTTGAAGAATTAAACCGGCAAAGAAATTGGCCTTGAAATTGGAAATGCCTGAGTTGAACAACATTACACTTTCAAGTACAGACATGCAGAGGCACAAACGCTCATAGCTGTAAGACACACACTTAGTGATGTCAAAGTGTGAGTGCGGTTTACATCCTGATAGCACTAAATCCGATTGAGGCCATTCAGCTCCATAACAACAGAAATAATCTCTGTAAGCCAGCCATTTCCTCACACTGAGGAGTGTATAATTCTCTCAGCAGATAATCAAATGTGTGTCTGATTATTTGCCACTCTGTACTGCAGCCTTTCACTAAATGACTCCTAATAGCAAATGAAATCAGCCTACAGTGACTGATTGGTTAATTGGTTTTATTTGGGGAGGGATGGAATGCTGGTGCCTGTAAATTGGGTGTTTGGTCGAATAATGCAGCAAATAAAACCAAAGATGAATGTTAAATGTATATAAACTTATAATAGGGCGACCATATTTTGATTTCCAAAAAAAGAGGACGATCGGCACGGCCTCCAGACGAATTCAGACAAGCTTCTTGGTGGTTGATGAACATTATTTATTATAACAAAATAATAGCTCTCTTAGACTCTTCAAATAAATAATTAAATATTGTTCTAAATATGAACTATTCTGTTCCAGCTTCAACAATATATCTCTTAAATGTAATAAAATAAATAACAGAAGAGTCTCACAAAGACAAAAAAACTTAAAAAGAATCTAGACTTTTCATCTTTAGTTTTCTTCTTCATCCTGCTTCTCTTCTTCATCCTCCTTGTCAGCCCATCCATATTTTGCTGTAGAGCTGATCTTTCCTAGCAGTTTTCGATAGCTTAACAAATAAGCATGAAAGTCTTTGCAAGACATGTCTTTGAAGTTGTACTGGACTAGTAGGATCCCCTTTAGTGACTCTACGGAGAGCTGGTTCCTCTCCTTGGTCCACTGGCTTTGCATTAGTGAAAAAACCCTCTCAACATTTGCACTGTGAGAGGGAAGTGCAAAGACAAACTGTGCAATTGTCAGTAGCTCTGAGTAACATGCAATGCTTTTTGCCTTTTCAAAATATTTGGTCCACTTCTGGTGTACCTGCAGGCCGCTGGACTCCTCATCATGGTTGCACGTTTCTGTGAATTTCCCCAGCACCTTTATTGGATACCGAGACATATGTACCGGCTTTGCACACGGTGCACTCCGCCTCCCACTTGTCCCGACCGGGACGGTATGTGGGAAATTTTCTTTGCAGTTCATCGGTGAAGCTGCACTTACGCTTCGGCATTTTCCCTGCTATAGTTCCTGCTATAGTTCCTGCTATAGTTCCTGTCATACTGCTCCGCTCTCTGCTCTGATCCCTGTCTGTGTCTGTGTGTTTGCGCGCGCGCGGCGCAGACCTACCCACAAGGCAGCCTCCCGGTAATTACGTCGCGCAAAAAAAG
Organism: Mastacembelus armatus; assembly: GCF_900324485.2. Classification (NCBI taxonomy): domain Eukaryota; kingdom Metazoa; phylum Chordata; class Actinopteri; order Synbranchiformes; family Mastacembelidae; genus Mastacembelus; species Mastacembelus armatus. The sequence continues at coordinate 10,397,002 of NC_046649.1, read as the reverse complement.
TAGTACCCTAGTATTGTGTGCAAAACGCCAGTCAATCTACGTACACGCGTAATGGTCCTATGAAAAACCGGACATTTTCGTGAATTTATAAAACCCGCCAGGACGCCCCGGACAGGACGTAAAAAGTGGACATGTCCGGGCAAAAGAGGGCGCTTGGTCACCCTAGAGTTATAAGCAGATAATTGTGCTTCGAAGGTTTTCCCAAGAAGCAAACTGCTACAATGGAACTGGTTTTACACACATAACCTGTTTTACATAAGCAGCATAGCACTTTACAAGCTCATGTCCTTGAACCTGTTCATAGGTAAGCAAGTAGGTAAAAGAGACATCAGTAAGGAAGATATGTGAGAAGTCAAGTTATGTATTTTATGAACAAAAAGAAATTGAGGTAAAGCCAAATTACATGTAAGAACTAAAAGGTAACACTACTATTCCTGGAACATTTTTAGTAATAGGAAAATGGAGACAATGACTTCATACACTATTAATTCAGCAGATGTTTCAGATTTCTCTAAAAAAAAATAATTGTTCATAAACTCAAAACTGAACTTTCTTAGTGCCATAAATAGACTGACAATAGTTAACCTCTAAAATTATTTTCACATTCTTTGTGTGTTAAATAAAAAATAGAATTGTATTCCTAACCAAAATGTAACACACATCCACTTTTATACTGGCAAAATGTAAGTTTAATGCAGTGTCTCTTGTTAACCAGCAGAGAGAGACAGATACCTGATTTTAAACGGTGTTCTTCCTGCACGACTTTGCACCTACCTATCATGGTTGTTACTGGATCAGGTTCAGGTGTTTCAACTACATCTCTGCCCCCAGCCCATTACTGTGGATCAGTCTTTCAAAGCCCATTACTGTAAAATGTTCAGTCACTTCAAGTTATTCCTCATCTCCTTATAACAAGATGAGAAACCTGTTCAGAGGACACTTCAGCTGATCGTTCAGTGCCAACATACATGAGATGACAAACGCATGGCTGCATGGGGCCTCTTTGATGGGCTCCTTTGTCATGCATGTTTTTTTTTTCCAGCTGAAAAGCTGCTGAACTGAATAATAAAATGAAATCAGAGCACCCAGCTCTCTTTCTAGCTTTCTGTCTAGTCTGGAGCGCACACACACACACACACAAAAACAAAACGCTAGGACAAAATAGCAGCATCACTGAGTGCCAGCAGAGCAGCTATATTGCTCACAAACATGCTTGAACATTTGTACACAAACACAAGTGTGTGCACACACACACATGCACGCCAGGCAGGAGTGTGTGTCTGCCTGTGGTGGACTGGTAAATGTCAATTTGCATGTAAATGAAATGGCTCTTGGTGTTTCCAGCTGTAAAAGTGTCAAGGCTAAAGATTCTCCATTTGGTGCATATGCTGTATACACTTGGTGTTTTCAGGTGTGTACTCTGCTTGTGTCTGTGTTTGCATATAGCGTATAAATGTGCTCTGTGTAGTGGTAGGTGGAAGGTTGTGCCAGACTGGGAAACCCATTACTTGAATACTAGAACACATTTTGTTTTCTTTGTTTCTTATTTTGTAGCAAGTGAGTGGGTGTGAAAGCACAAGTCAGGATGATGAGTGACATGTCTGTTTTTGTCCATTATTGTTAGTGCTGCAGGCATGCTTCGATGTAACTGTCAGATGTTGTCAAAGAAATCCTCAGGAACGGGGTGTTTGTCTCGTCTTGCATACAGCGCCTTCATCAAGGTTTCAACTCTGACAACGTGATGAAAATGGGGAAAAATGAAGCAATGGGATGTAATTATATCAAATTAAATCTGAAGTGAAAATCGGGTTGTATTTTGTATATTTATTAAATTTGGATCTACCTAAATTCAGTAATTGACTTTGGATATCATGAAGTGCATGGGTATCGGAGCCTTCAGAGAAATCTAGATGTAGTTTCAACTCGGACGCTGATGTCAACAGTATTTAAAAGTCAACAACATGTAATTATCGTAACAGCAATATATCAGTGAGCTACTGCTGAGTCTCTGCTTGATATCAACACATGAAAGTACAAACGTCGGTGCCAAGGCGTTTTACAATTCCCCCTCTTCTTTCTTTGTGATATATATTCTATTCAAGATGACACAGTCAGGTTTTTTTTCACATAAAGAACATCTTTACATCACGTCCTGGTTTTGAATCCTCTTTGTAACTCCAGATTGCCTCCATAGTTTTATGACAGTCACATTTGGAATTGTAATGAGATCATTTGGACCCCATAAACCAACAAACACACCATCAACCTAATGCATATGGTCCTGGCCCTGAGCCTGAAAGCTGTAAAAGCAACATAGGGCTTTCTGCTGCTGCAGACTGTTCAGTCAAGACCCAAGTTCGTAATTCACGTCTAGTAAACCCACCCTTAACATCATCCCAGATATTGTGCAATGCGGTTATCTTTCTATCTGCACCATCCACCATCTCCTACTGTGAAGTGACAGGTCTGTCGTCTTGTGTGCTTGACAACATTTAGATGGACTGACCGGCAGTGACAGGTTCAGGAGCATTGTGTGATCAGATGCCTCTCCCAGGGGAAGATGGAGAGCAAGACAGTCACTAAAGGCACTTTCTTGTTATCCCCCAGTGTGTTCTGATCTCCTCATCTACCTATAGCTGCATGACAGAGATTTGTGTCTTATCTTAAGGTTTTCATTAGGAAAACAGTACTAATGTGTTACATCTGCAGTATGATTTCACTAAATGGTCTATACAAACCAGTTTTAACAGTGATTGAGAACACCCTGTAAGGCATTATCAGTATAGTATATTATTTAATAAAATGCAGACTGCCTGGTAAACCTTTTTTTTTTTTTTTTTTTTTTTTTTTTTTCAACCCAGGGACTTATATGATTATAACAGCTCTATTAGCCTGTACTGTTTTGGAGTTAATAAAGCAGATTTAGTGTTTGGCTTCCTAATACATGATGACATAGAAATGATCACTGGATCAGTCGTCATGCTCCTTTCTCACATGTGTCACTTTGTCATTCTTCTGTTTTCACACTACATTTGTAGTACGTAAGTACGTAACAGTTTATTGTTACGTACTTGGCTCATCAGAGGGAAGGGAGGGTTATGTTTTTTTCATCCCAGCAGATGTTCCTATAGGTGGTCAAATATGCAGGAGTTGTGACCAATATGTTTTTGTTTTCTTTTTTGGGGGCGGGGGCAAGAATCTAGAGCTCATGTAGGTCATTTCCTCAGATTTCCATAAGCAGTGCTCCCTGAACCAAAGCCAATTACTACCTCAACTTCCTTTATCTTCTCACCCTATACGATCTTCCATATACATGTCATTATATCTGTCCAGAGGAAGAATGGAAGCACATGTAGCCAACACCACACGCACACACACACACACACACACACACACACAGACATTAACTACCACTTTGTTACAACCTTGGGGCTGCTTGGAGGTGGTGAAGCTGAACTAATAGAGCTGAGCTGGTAGAGGGCAGTGTGGCAGCAGCAGCAGCCGCTAAAGTGACTACAGGGGAGTTTTCTGCAGCCGCAGATCCGAATGCCACAGTGATGCACATGTAATGTAACCAAAAGCTATTGTTTGTGTTGCATTTAAGATGCTTTTACCCAGAACCACTAATATATCATTTAAAACCTGTTTCTATAGTAGATATTATATAGAAACAAACAGCCAGTGTGAGTCATATTTTTATTTTTCTTTGGATCTATTTGTGTTCTGAAGACAGTTTGTTTTACTCTGCTAGACGTCATTTGGTGGTCTCACTTTGGCATACAAGATATGATCTGTGAGTTGATTAGTTGGACCACTTAAAACCAGTGGCACCTCTGTTCCTGCTGTTGTACTTGTTCAAAATGCAATGCAGAGAGTCAGCTCTTCGATCTGTGCATGTGAGCGCATCATGTGTTTGTAAGAAATAATCTCCTTCAAAGCCTGATGACACTGTGGCAACTCACACATGCTAAACAGAAAATTAGACTGCGGTGTCGTGGAAAAAAAGGGAATTGATAATAATGATCAAGAAAGTGTGTGTGTGTGAGACTGAGTGGGTAAGGGGCAAAAAAAACGAGACAGGGGAGAGGCGGGCAGAGACAGCGGTGGGTAGTCCTAGGAAAACGATTGCTCCAGCTGCTCTTTCACAGCTGCTCCCGATTGCTCCATTGCACCCATTTCTCTCCATGAATCACTCCCTCCACCTCGTCCCCACACACGCTGGAGTGTGGTTGAGGTAATGTTGACAAAACACTCCTGAGTGGCAGTACTTAGCTGGTGTGGTATGTAGTTTCAGTGATGCACAATTTAAAGACGTTGCTGCAAAGATGTAGGAGAGAATTATAGCCGATGTGCTGGTAAAACACTTTTACAGAGTTAAATGATGGAGCAGAGGTATCATTGCTTTAATGGCTACGTCCATCACTTTTTTTTAAATGTGTATTACAATGTTAAAAGCTTTCTTTAGTATATCTGACAGTCAAAACAAATATCCTGGCTCTGCAGATTGAAATAAAAGATACTTATTTAGGCCACAGAGATGTGTTGTATGCAAACACACACAGGATTCTTCTTGGCTTGCCTCCTTCAATATTCCCCTCACTGTAATCAGCTGGGTTCAAACATGAGCAGTCCATTTAATACACTACATCTAATCAGAGCTAAACTGCTTCTGTAACTTCCCCGTTCTGCGCCCCATCAGTGTGTGCGATGAAGACAAAATGAGAGCGCATGGGTTTCCTGGCAAGCAGGGGTGTGTATGTGCATATGTGCTGTAGGCTTTGTTTGCCTGTGTGTGTGCACGCATGCACGCATATGCGCATGAGAGAGAGACTCAGTGGGATACTTGAGCCCAGAGGAGTAGAACAACAGCAGGTATGCTATCTTAGTATAGTGAGGCAGCTTTTTAAGAAATTGAAACGCTGCTTCTCTGTCACTTTCACTAAGTGGACCCATTAATGAATACAGAGGCTTAATGATTCAGTGTTTGGCCCCCTCTGTACTAAATGTGCCTTTAAAGATGGTTCTCCTGGACCTGATGGGTGCAAAAGGAAAAAAAAAAAAAGACATGTCTGAAGGACAAAATTTTGTTCTTATTTTTTTTTTGTACTCTGAAACAACATCCAAATTTAAATCTACTGCTGAAAGAAATTAAGGGAACACTTAAATCACACACTGGCTCTTGATGAATGAATTATTCAAGAAAGAAAATCTTTATCACCATACGCTATACAAGTTATTCAGAACAAAATGACATAACAGTGGTCAATGGAAACCAAAATCATGAACCCATGAAGTTCTGTAGTCAACATCACGTTGAAAAATTAAAACCACAGGCCAAACCAAGTTCTGTAAATTTACCCAGCCCAAAGTGGTCATGCTTGATGATGTTAGAGGCAGCACAACATTCACCACAGCATCTCCAGACTTTTACACCTGTCACATGTGCTCAGTGTGAACCTGCCCTTATCTGTGAAGACAACAGGGCACCAATGATGGACCTGCCAATTCTAGTGTTCTCTGACAAATGCCAATCGAGCTGCACGGTGCCTGGCTGTGATCACAGGTCATACTAGAGGACGTCAGACCCTCATGCCTCCCTCAGAGTCTGTTTCTGACAGTTTGGTCAGAATCATACACACCAGTAACCTGTTGGACGTCTTTCTGTAGGGTTCCCACAGTGCTCCTCACGTTCCTCCTCTCACATAGGACCAGATACCAGTCCTGTTCCTGGGTTGTTGCCCTCTCGCTTTGGCCTCTGCATTGCACTTGTCACTTTCATTCGCACCAAAGCAGGTGAAACTCATTCACAATTACTTGTGCCTCTGAAATGGACAGATGCTGGTATGACTGAGCCATTAGGCTGCATTTGAACGAAACTGCACCAAACACCACATATTAATTAAAACAAACTAAATAACCTTAAATAACATTAAGAAAATAATGTTTAAGGATTGTGATGCCTCAATTTTTACTTTTTTAACCACACTAGTAGTGTGGCTGTATATCTCTAAAGTTGATTTGTACCTCAGAAACTGTAGGGATTACTACTAAAATAAATAATAATGACCAGGCTTCAGTTTCACATTTTATACTTGTTCTCTTTTCTGACCAGATTAACTGTAAATGCAGACCCACCTGTGGCTCAATCAACATCATGGACTTGCCCCTTTCACCAACTACAAACACCCTTAAGCATGACAGAAACACACAATCGTTTTTTATCTCCTTTGCCCTTCCTATTCTCCCACCTCTCCACCTGCTCCTTCATCCCTCTGCAGAGGTAGCTACTGTTCTCTTTCCCTCTCCATCCATCTCTCTTCCTCTTTTGCTCAAGCTGCCCTGCCATGCATAATTAAGTTTCTAGTGAAGTGCTCCCTCCCACCCTCTCTTTTCTCTTCTGTTTCTCCCCACATCATTTTGTCTCCCTCTCATGCTGTCTTGTGAATAAGAAAGGTAAGGCTGGCCTAGAAGCAACAGACTTCTCTTTTTTCTTTTCTTTCTCTCTTTCCGCCCTTCCTTTACCTGCTCCCCTCAGGCCTACACTGGGGTCGAGTGCCAGGCCTGCCTTGTTAAGTGATAATGTTAAAATACTAAATCACACCACCACAGCCACCCCTGTCACCGCCCCCGTCCTCGCCTCATTCTGGGTCTCTGGTTTCACTTTACGCTGTCATCCTATCCAGTCACACTCATCAATACGCAATGCATGCGCTCCATCAGCCAGTGTATTCCTCTTCCAGCATTAGTCAAGGTGATGTTTGGGTTCTGACCAATGCCATGTTGATTCATGTTAATGAGTTGAGTATCAGACTTCCTTCTTTCCTTCGGTTTCATGTCTTTTTCATTTATTGAACAGGTTAAAAGATGAGGTCAGTCTCTGAATGTGAACCACTCTAACTCATGGCAAAACTTTACTGATTTAAGGCATCCACTGAGGATTTTAACAAATTTAAACTACTGAGCAGCTGAAACCCTTTCTGGGTTGCTTCCACCAAGTACCCTGCACTGTAATTTAAGATCACTTTTGTTTGAAATTAGAGGTTTTGTTTTTTGTCCAGTATTAAGGATAGTTAAGGGATTGTTCAGTAACAGTGACATTACAGTGATATAACTTTTTTACAGTAGCATATATGTGTTATATAGCATTATAGAAAATTAACTCCTCATTAATATGAGGGAAAATGGTCTTAGGCCAGTGTGTGTCACATGGTGGACACAGAGTTCATTTTATTGTAGTCAGACTTTTACTTTCAAAGTTTTGTTGTCGTGTAATACCACTGCATCACTTGGCAGTGAAGTTGTCTGTTCGCATATTCTCCCAGGTCCTGCTGTCACATGAATGTAACCCTTAGAATTAAAGGCTAACTAGTTGTTTTAGTGCTGTTACACAAGGCATCTGATCAGCTAATGCATTTTCCAGCAGCTACTGTACCACTGACCTCCTGGTGCTCCTGTCCCTTGCTTTAAGGCTTTACAGGATTTAGACTGGTAACGTACCTGGCTGGTTGCTCAGCCATAACCAATGTTAGGGTAGAATATCAGTGATTCATTACATAGGCATGTTGAAGTAATTCCAAATGTCTGGACTGAGTAGATAGAATTTTGGCAAAGACGCTGTCACATCCCACTCTGAGGCACTGCATGCACAAAATAATTCAGCCTTAAATCTTTTGGTGTAACAGGAAACAAAGAATACACAAAATTAACCATTAGCCTTAGGAGGAGATCAGGTAAATGGTTGTTCATGATTATAACATGTATCTAGTAGCCATGAGCACATGGAGAACTAGTTCTTGTGTCAGACATTTCCATCGCACTAACTTGAGCCAAGTCTTGAATATAATCCAAGGCCATCTGTTGGGTAGATCCTTCGATATGCTAATTACGTTGTGTCAATCTTTTCTACTTACAATTGAGGCCTGACAGTGTACTTGAATAAGGGAGATCTCCCTGGTCAGTTGGATTAAATATGGATTTATTTCATATAAAAAAAAACAAATGGTAAGTGGATTTATTTATTAGAGCTTCAGTGACTGGTGATTCAAAGTACCATGATTAGCTCAGTCCTGCTGTACAGTTTGTTTTTTCATTGTTAATATTTGAAAAACCAGAGATAAATGCAGCTGTATGGTTTTTTTTTTTTTTTCAATCATTTTCAGCATATTGCCCCAGTGTTGCACTCTTTACATTTGCTTCTGTACTCTTTTTAGGGTTTAATTCAAGATTTCAACTGTAGTTTTTTAAGCATCACACAGCCTTCCTGCTTCAAATTTGTTGGAATTTCTGACTTTATTTATTCATCCCAGTGCAACCACAAGGGGCACAATCCAATGTCTTCATGCGCCAGTCCCAAGTCCGGGTAAAAGCAGAGGGTTGTGTCAGGAAGGGCATCTGACATAAAATTTAAGCCAAATCAAACTTGCGAATCACAAATATGACTTCCATACTGGATCGGTCGTGGTCCGGGTTAACAACGACCGCCACGGGTGCTGTTGACTTACAGGATGCCAGTGGAAATTGGACTACTGTTGGTCGAAGAAGGAGAGGAAGAAGGCGTGTTCGTGGGCAAAGAGAGAAGAGGAAGGGCAGGAGTGTAGGACTTAGAGTAGGGACTTTGAATGTAGGGACTTTATCAGGGAAAACTAGAGAGTTGGCTGATATGATGGAGAGAAGAAAGGTGGATATCTTGTGTGTTCAGGAGACCAGGTCGAAAGGTAGCAGGGCCTATAGATTAGGAGCAGGGTTCAAGCTGTTTTATCATGGTGTGGATGGAAAGAGGAATGGAGTAGGAGTTATCCTGAAGGAGGATTTTGCTAGGAAAGTTCTGGAGGTGAAGAGTGTGTCAGATAGGGTGATGAGTCTGAAGCTGGAAGTTGAAGGTGTGATGTTGAATCTTGTCACTGGTTATGCCCCACAGGTAGGATGTGAGTTAGAAGAGAAGGAGAAATTCTGGAGGGAGATGGATGAGGTGATTCAGGGTCTCCCTAGTGGTGAGAGAGTGGTGATTGGAGCAGACTTCAACAGACATGTTGGTGAGGGAAACACAGGTGATAAGGAAGTGATGGCTAAGTTTGGTATGCAGGACAGGAATGTAGAAGGACAGATGGTGGTAGACTTCACAAAAAGGATGGAAATGACTGTAGTGAACACATTGTTCCAGAAAAGGGAGGAGCATAAGGTGACATATTCTTAATCTTTTAAGGACCTAGGGTCAACAGTCCAGAGCAACGGAGAGTGTGGAAAAGAAGTGAAGAGACGTGTGCAAGCAGGTTGGAACGGGTGGAGGAAAGTGTCAGGTGTGATGTGTGACAAAAGAGTGTCAGCAAGAATGAAAGGAAAGGTGGACAAGACAGTGGTGAGAGCAGCAATGTTGTCTGGTTTAGAGACAGTGGCACTGAGACAAAGACAGGAGGCAGAGCTGGAGGTAGCAGAGCTGAAGATGTTGAGGTTCTCTCTGGGAGTGACGAGGATGGATAGGATCAGGAATGAGGACATCAGAGGGACAGCTCATGTTAGATGTTTTGGAGAAAAAGCCAGGGAAGCCAGATTGAGATGGTTTGGACATGTTCAGAGGAGGGACAGTGAATACATTGGTAAAAGGATGCTGAGGTTAGAGCTGCCAGGAAGGAGGCCTAGAGCAAGACCAAAGAGGAGGTTCTTGGATGTAGTGAAGGAGGACATGAGGATAGTTGGTGTGGGTGAGGAGGATACAGAGGATAGGGTTAAATGGAGGCAGATGACGACCCCTGAAGGGAGCAGCCAAAAGGAAAATAATTATTTATTCTTCCCAATTAACCCTCGCGATGCCAAAAAAACTAACTATACTTGTTGGGGTGAACATGTTTTTGGAGTCACAGGCCGTAGGCTGCCTCATTATATTGGTGTTGTTACTGATTTTGACCTTTTTCACAGCAAACTCAAAACTATCTTCTTCCAGTGACAACTGTTGTGAAGCACTTCATGTACAATTATGTTGTCTAAAAGTTAAAGAATACATCTGGATATGATTTTTGATTTGATAATCACATTTTTATTTTTTCATTCAACTTATTCATATGGAGCAACATTTATTTGGAGTCATGTTTCTGGTGCCTTGGTCCAATATTTGCTTGCTTTTACCTGTTTTTTTTTTTTTTTTGTCTCCACTAACTTCTGACGTAAATATATGGCTCTGAATGCTCAACTGTGTTCACCCTCTAGTTGCTATCTAATGTTTGATGTTTAGAGCTGTGCAGGAAGCGTACAGTGGAGTTTTACAGTGCTTTCACCAAAAAATGCTGCCTGCTGCTGAAATCGATGTGGTGAGAGTGAACCAAAACAAATTTGCAGGCAGAAAGATGCCGTAAATCTCAGCAGAGCCAAGTGGAGCTACAGAATTGGGTGACAGGTTATTTGATCCTTAGAGGTGTTTCAGTGTCACTGCACTAACACGATTTTGTTAACTTCAGCCTTTAGTTGTTTAGTTTTGTTGTCCCATTTTGTTTGTGTGCAAAGTCTCCTATGTGCCATTACCATGTAACGAGACTGGTTGAATGCTCAGGGTTGATGTGAGATTTACAATATATTAACAGTGCATTCAGTAGCTTTCACTCTGAAAATGAATCCTTGATCACTGGAAAATACATTGCATTCATTACATTGAAAATATATTGTCTTTCTATGGAAAATTGAATGTTATGAGCACAAAATGGACCACTAAAGGAGGTTTGACAAACCAGAAAAAAAAATCTAAGCAAATACAAGTGGAATATTCTTGAATCTGATGCGAAATGTGTTTTTCTTTGGAAAACTGCTGCTCTTCCATTTTCAAAGTGTGCTATAACACTCAAAAGGCAGAAAACTAGAAAAGTAAGCAGAAAGTGAACAATGTTCCTCCAGCAGTGTGTTGAGCAGGTCGAATAAAGATCACTTTGATACAGGGCTGCAGTGATTACTCGATGAACTCGATTACAAAAAAATCCTCGAAGCAAATTATTTTCCTCGAGTATTTGTTTAATTTCTATCACTTGCGTCATCGGACCAGCTCCGCCTAGGAATCATTGTTCCACACGGACCGTAATCACTGTCGCACCACGCGTTTCAGGATCAAAGGTTGGCGCCATGACAGAGATTGAAACCGTCTGTAAAAGGCAGAAAATGTCCAAAGTTTGGGATCATTTCCAACTTAAGATGACAACACGGTGCAATGTGTGTATGGAAAAGTAGAACTGGTGAACCACAACAGCACTTCGTCAATGCTCCAACAACTGGACAGAAAACATCTGGTTGTCACAAGGTAGCATCATTTCAAGGTAACCTGTGGTTTCTGTCACGTATTACACAACAGTATTATTGTTTCAAAAATGTATTTTGACCGATTACTCGATTAATCATTGAAATATTGGGTAGAATACTCGACTCCAAAAATAATGGAATTAATAATAACCCCCTGTAGAACTACAACTATTTGTTATAGCACTTTAGTGTTTTTGTATAGATTGAACAATGAAGACGTGTGTGAGCTTAAAGAAGTTGTTTCCCCTATTTTCATTCTTTATACTGGGATGCACCAAAAGCAAGATATAAGAGGACATCTGCTTATTTGACTGTCTCTAATAAAGTGAAATGACCATAGTTGCCAAAATGTCAAACGATGTTATAGTGGGGTCTGTATTATGCCTTGCTGTACTGTGAGCTTGTCATTATGAAATGTTTCAGCATCAATAACTCAAGTCCATTTCTTTCTAATCTTGATGTTAAATAAATTAATCAAACTTTTACTTTACTGTGTTAAATGATAAAGCTCTGTATGAGGATTCAGTTTTTTTACCACTCTGCTCATTCAGATCTTCAGCAAATGCTTTAGTCAGTTTCTAAATAAAAGGACTGACTTGACATAATGGGAACATTGTCAAAACAACTTCAGTCTTTAACTGTTCCCTTAAAGTCCCAGTCAGCATTTTTTGACTATGTCCAATGCAGAGTATCCATATGCACTAAGGAGTAATGGTTTAAAAATACACATTGTATGTGTTTTGTAGCAAAATCAGATTTGTCCACAAAGATATCTTGTGTAATTGGACATTTTATAGTATCTGATAACTTTAATATATTAGGTTTAGTTGTGTTTTAGACTTCGTGAAGATGTGTGTCAGTGATGTGAGGTTGACGAGTTTTTAGTTTAGTTTCTTCTCTTTTCTTCATGTTTTTTCTGGGTTAGCCATTTTTTTTATGTTGGGACTGCAAGACTCATTATAAAACATTATAAAATGGGCAAATCCAGGAAAGAAGCTTCCAAGCAGTTCTGTGTGAAATATATTTCAGTTCTGTATTCAGTTATTCATCATTGAAAGCCCAACACATGCACTGATTGTACTCTGAAACTATGCATACATATATGTATATGTAAAATCTCTGATGCACAGCTTTTCTTCCCTCCTTGTCATGCTCACACTAAACTTAAAAAAAAAAAAAAAAAAAAAAAGTAAGCCCTAAAATCCACCTCTTTGGAATACAATTTACTTCTTCATCATGAAGTGCCCTCCATGATGAAGAAGTAACTGTTGTAAAATCCAGTCAGAGCTGTATGAAGATGGATTGAGATGAATAGTTCTCTGACATACTCCTCTCTTTCTCTCTGCCATACAAATGCAGACACGCTACATGAAATCCACGTTTAATTATACAGCATCCTGCTCACAACTGTAAGGGAATCTTTCAGCAGCTCGGGTTTGGTCTCAGTGGGCAGCGCTTCACTGCTGAGTGTGCAGCCTCTCTTGGCTTGGTGGGGGGAGGCCTCCTCTGTCGAGGTATTATCTGCTCCCATCTAATATTCATCAGCTACTGGGAGGTTCGTGATGACAAGTCAAATTGATGGGCTAACGATGCACCGAGGTGGCCAGTGTTGTTGTGTGCATATGGAGGTACAGTATGTGAGTCTACATTAACAAGGTGTAAATATCACACATGGGAGCTCATGCACATGGAAGCTATGGTTAATAAATGTATATAAAACCTTTTAAAATCATTTTACAGTTACATTTTTAAATTTAAAAAGAGAATGTTTGACTTTAAAGACAATAGCTAAAATTACATTTGCAAATATCATTACAAATTACTAATAGGTGAGTTCTGTAAATGTAAATCACTTCATAATTAATTTGATTTAAAAGGAGTTTGCCAATAACTTACCACAATTTGTAAAATGCTCCAATTGATCCGCTCACGTCTTTTAGGCTGATTGATCAGTAAGAGCAGGACCCATTTAATTGTGAGTGATAGTGTTCTCATATTTGGCACACACAGTCTCATGCAGAAAATATTGGCCCTTGACAATTGCTAAATAGACTCAACATCTTTGCAGAAACATTCCTGCAAAAGTGGCTTGTTGTGTTTTTTTTTTTTCCCCCTTGTTCTTATTAATAGACACAGTAAGAAGTAAAATCAGGGCAACATCTAACAAAAATAAGATGAGATTAATGTGTCAGTGTGCTAAAAATACACATGAACAACATGCACTTAATAGTACAAAACTGATGCTACTATATGAGCCAACACCTTTATATCATATTTGTAAACAATAAATGTTCTTGGAGAAATTATGCAGTGATAAAACAGATGACTGCACACTGGCACTGCGTAACACAACAGTTTTCCTGGGCTCTTTCCAAATGTTTATGTGTCTGCGAATGAATGTCAGGAACAAAAAGTATGGCTGCAGAACATTTAATAGAGGACTTTTTCACTGACTCCCAGTGTGTCCTCAGACACACACACACATACACAACTGAATCACCTCCCTTGTTGTTACCCCCCTCTCTCTTCTGCTTTCTTTCTTTTTGGCATCCATCAATGTCCACAGCAATGGACTGTGAAACAAATTTCTATCACTATACATTACAGGTTAAGAAAGGGAACTAGGAATGCGTTATATATGCCGGGTTTCAATTTATTTATTTATTTATTTATTTATTTTTTATGTAGTGTCTATGGGCTCGTCCATCATTGCTCAGCTAGGTACCCTTGTGCATTGGGCCCCTGACGAGATGTTGTCTTGCCACCACTATCAATCATCCAAGCCTCATGCAGGGGGGGCCATGTGCCGTAGCTACAGGACCCCTTGCCTCCCTCCCTTCCTTTCAAACACCCATTTCCTCCTTCTAACTCCCTGTGCCTCCCTGACGGTGACGCCAACACTCATAGTCATTCGTCATTTGAATGGTGCGTTTACAGCATATGTTTTGTAGCCGAGGCCTTTGTCCCTGCATGACCTCTGTGGGTGTTCCTTTCTGTGTCAGTACTGTGGAGTACCTAACACAAAGAGTGGGTAATAATTGTGTAGACTATTGGGAAAACAAAGTTAGTTTATGTCACCCAGCACCACTCAGCTATGCAGCAATACTTGGGTCACAACAATGAAAAGAACATGAGGTCACTTATATGTAAACCCCAACTATTTAACTTAGAAAGGAGCATCTACATTATATAGTATTCAAAATGGAAGGGGTTAAATGCAGTGCAGTACTTTTGATTTGTGGCTTCACTGCCTGATAGAATTTCAGGCCATGAAGGTCTAACCTTTACCGTTATAATGCCATAATGTGTCCGTTTACTCTCAGCACCGTTAGACGACACTTAGGGTTAAACATACCCAGAATGCTGACACATTTGGCTTTGTGTGGCTGCTCACGCCACTGAGCAAACTAATCCTTTTTCTCCCAAAGTCAGGTGGATTATTTGAGGAATATTCTTTTGCCCTTCACAGTCCACAACGAAAGTCAGCAACCTAGCAGAGAGCATGGAGGAGTGGGGGGTGGTGGGGTTTTGGAGGGGTGAGTGAGAGTGAAGGTGGAAGACGAAGAAGAAAGGGGGAGATGGAGAGAGGGCTTAATTAGGCCAGATCACTGCCGCTCTTCATCACCACCACCACCACCTTCCCCAGTCCCTACACTATTCCCTTAGATCCCATGCACTTAATGTGCTGTGAAATCATATTCCACTCCCTGGAGAAGAGAGAGAAATCAGAACAATAAAATGACACATTTTAAAGAGAGGCAGCACCATGGGGAAATAGACTGTTAGTGACACATGGAAGATGTTGTGGGCTGATGGATAGCAAGCACATCTGTCTGGCCCATTACCAACAAACAGCATCAAGCCCAAAACACAGCAGTCTGGAAGAACTGTCTGTACTCGGTCAACAAAAAGTAGTTGTCACTACTGTTTTATATCTAGTTTGATTACTGATCGTCTAAAATAAGCATTTCTTTAATAAGGGACCTTGTAATTGACAAAAAAAAACTTGCATACATTTCTCCTTGAAATTACTGTGATAAAATACCTTTGTGTTTTAAATCACATACCTGCAGATTAGATCAGCTGTAACTATACAAGCAGTGAAAGTTAAGTTTTCAGTCTGCCTGTGAGACTGTAACTAACATAACATTTTCCTTCAAACTATATTTTTTGGGATGATAATTATCTAATCATTGCCATTGGACAATACAAGACCTAAAAAAAATCTTCATACTACTTTTGGATATGAGTAAAAAAAGAAAAGGCAAACATTATTTTATCTAAGTGTTTTCTTTTTCTTCTTTACATTGTTTTCATGGAAATAAATGTTATTTTAAAATCCAACTTACTTAAACACACGTTTTAAAGGCTAATTACACTTTGCAGATTTAGTTTTTCTCCGGTCTCCAATCCAGTTATGTGGACTAATACATTAATTACCGAAATGTCTGTTCCTAAAATTGATATACTTATGAAATGGGTAGAAAAATAACAATGTGTCTAGTTATCCTCCAGTTGAAATAGCCGTTCTGACTTTAGTGGTCTGGTTGACTGTTTTGTAAAAACAGTTCATTTAGAGAAAATGTTTGTGTAATATATATATTTTTAAATGATAAAAGTGAAGTCAATAAGTCAGATTTAGGTCTGGCCAGAAGCAGACTATGACTAAAATTTAAGTTTAAGGAGAAACAAAAGTTGCTACTCAAAAATAGTGCAGGCCTAAAATAATTTCAATAGTGTTTTTTTTTTTTTTTAAATTTAAAAAAAACAGTAACAGTAGTGACATTAAATTGCTAAAGATATGCTGTACTCCGTAGTCTATGGAGTTAGTGAAAAGTATTATGGAGTAAAATTTCCTGTCTCTGTGTCCTTGTTCGTGTATTTAAAGATTATGAATATGACGTCAGTTTAGAGCTACATCCTGCATCAGCCAAGTTACGTATTTCTCTGATGAATGGACCTTGTCACAAGTTAAACCTAAGCTCCTTTAATTCCTTAATTAGAAGTTTGTCTGTGTCATTGTTCAGTGTTTCCCTCAGCTCCAATTTAAATCAGCCCCACTTACACAGAGCAGTCAAACTGTAAACTTACAGTAAAACGGTTGCATTGTGAATGACAGTGTACAGCTGCTTGTGTGTGTGTATGTGTGGGTGAATGTGTGTATTTTTAAAAAAAAAAAAGATTTCCTGAAGCAGAGCAGAGGCAAAGAGGCAGTGAAGCAGTCCCGGCATGCAGCAGGCAGCCGAATCATCCAGCAAAATGGAGGTAGTCAAATAGTGAGAGAAAGAGGGAGCCAACATACAGACACACACACGAGATGGAGGGAGGCTGTCAGGAAGGTAGACAGAAAAGCTGCACCAAGACAAAGATACACAGGTTCGACAAATAGCTGGACAGACACACATACACACACACACACACACACGCGCACACACAGACTGATGGATAAGATGAGGTGCAGGCAGGGTGGAGGAACTTCAGCATCCATGCAGAGTGGACAGACCAACAGACAGTGGGGTCAGAGTTGCTGGCTCTCGACACCTCGAGGACACTTTGGCAGCAAAGAGAAGCTGAAGCTAGTCCCCTGCTGTGTTTGCCAGTTAGGGCCGTACAAGAGCAGAGAAAGTGGCTTTACTCCCCACCGCGGAGAGAGGGAGGGAGCTGCAGAGCAACAGAGAGGCCCTACCTTTTCCAGCAGCCAGATAGCATCTAGGTTTTTTTTTTTCATTACAACACAAGGCAGCATTATCATCTGAATTTATCCCCATCCACTATGCTCTTTCTATCGCTTCCCTCCAATCATTTCTAATGCAGTCTCCCTCCTTCCCCTCTGGCTCTTCTCCCCACATCTCCTACTCAATCAGACAACCTTGTTTTTATGCATTGCTACCGCAGACTCCTCCACTCTTCTCAATTTTCATCTTTCATCTCACTTTGTCTTTTGTTGCATTTCTCTCTTGCTCTTGTCCTTTCTCTTTGCGTCCCTGTTTACGAGGGAGAAGCAGCACCATTAAGTTGATTTTCTTTTTTTTTTTTTTTTTTTTAATTTTTATTTATTTTGTCCACCATCCATTCAGCTGTGTTTTCATGCCGGTGTTATCCTGAATTGTCTGTGGCACGAACTTGGGAAAAAAAAAAGTCCTGTTTAAAGAAATAAGCACTAATTATATTGTATAAAACAACACGAAAGGTACAACTTCACTGTGCAGTTCAAGAGTTCAATTATTTCTACCCTAATTTAAAGCTCAAGGAAATTAACTTGAGGTTGAAGCAGTTGTGTAAAGGATGGAGCCTGTAGGCCTGTTTACTGCTTCTAAACATGGATGAACAATGAAGCAGTTCATGACTTTATACTTCAAACCTATATGCTAGACAAGAAAATGTGCTTACAGATGTTTAATATTTTAAAAGAGTAATAATCATTAAGAATTATTAAATAGCTTTGGTTTCCACCACTGTATATCATTATTATTGGATGTGTGAACGCCTTCATTGAGCCTTATTACTGTATGGTATTGAAAACAACTAAAAAGCCTCTGAGTACTATATTTTGTTTGGCGCAGTAATATTTCGACTGTTATTTGGTCACAGGTGTGCGTTTTGTTTCTAACGTGAACTGTCGTTGAGGTGCAGGACTATTGTCTATAATTTCACATGGGCCTTTATATATACAGGAGGCAACACCTTCTGCGCCTGTTCCTGTTTCTCTCAGTAATTATACTCCTATGATTAAGTGCCGGAGTGATTAATGCACCCAGCTAGAGGAGTCCTCTCTGATGCTGGGGTGTTTTTTTTTTTGTTGTTGTTTTTTTCTGCGGTATGGTTAAGCCTGGGTCTCCCCCCGCCGTGTGACCTGCGGGTGACGGGGAAACCTGCCATCAATGTGCCCGGAAAGCCTCGACGCCAACACGGCAGCCTGAGCTAAAAATAGCTCAGCTCCCCATATGCCAAGCTTCCCTCCACTTTCCTTCTGATTTCACTCTGTGCGGATAATTGCATGTCTGCATTGGCAGGGCACATGTTGTAAAGAAATTGTAAGTGATCAGAATATTTATGGTCTGCCTTACTTTGTCTAATATGCGCAATATCCCCCTGAGACCAAGCTGCAATAGGCCTGAAAGAATAAACCAAAGTATTTGTTAGTTTTTATAGTGGTACATTAGGTGTACTTGTCTATAGCTGGGTAAAATGAAAGTGTGTTACGGCTCACACACACCACTAACAACAATATATTATAGTGCCTAATCATGGCATGGATCTCCTGAAATGATTTGAGACCTAACTAATCCTAAAGATTGGTTAGGTTAGTCCCCAGTCCACAGTCCTGCACTAGTATTAACAGCTGTGAAAATGCGGTTTATTGCTAAACACGCTTCTTGATTAGCGCCCTCACATCTCTGTCATTTCCCACAATATAATTATAGACTTTATACAGTCTGCATGATTATTCCTCCACCGCCTGGATTAATGCTGGTGTAAGAATCATGCTGAATCAAAGGAAGCAGTACCGTCCTGTGTGGAGAAAATCACACGGCGCTCCCTTCTCTGTTTTTCCTGGCTGTCTGGTCACGATTCAAAGCCCTGACAGCGGGAGCTTTGTGTCGGTGCTGCTGCAGTTCGAGTCCGCATGGGAACCCCCCTCCCCGTCCCCCCCCCTTTTTTTTCCTCCTTCTCTTCCTTTCACAGCTCCTTCTCCTCTTCTATCTCCTCCTCCCCTTCAATCCCTGCTGCTCCTCTTCCTCCTCCTTCTGCTTCTCTCCTCTTTCTCTCCTCCGCCCACGCACAGCTCTCCACGACCAGGAGACTAAAAATAGCATCAGGAATCCCCGCATCAATTCAGAGGGAGGAGGGGAGGACGTCAGGTCATAAACCCCCTCCCTCTTCTATAGTGCTTTTCTTGATTTGTCACATCTCCCATCAGTGTTTTCTTTCTTTTTTTTATCTCCCAGGAGAACCACACCAAGTCAGATCTGACTTCATTGCCCTGAATTGATAAAAGCCCAAAATGTATCGATCCCCTGCAAATCATATTAAACGCCCCTCCTATAGTTAATTACATGACACAGAGCTGGGAATGAGATTTCACTGCGCGTTCGAGGCAAAACAAAATAAAATAAAGCAAAAACAACAAAGACTTCGTGCAGCAGAAAGCAGCTTCTGACAAACAGGTTGAGCAGAGGAGCAAAGAGAGAAGAGGCAGCAGCCGGTGGCTCTAACAATAAGATGGGCATGTGCTGGCAAAATTCAGAGCGTGTGTTCCCCGTTATTCCATGCTACAAGCGACAGGAGACCGCAATGACTGGGAGAGTCCCTATTCTTAGTAGGAGACTATTGATTTTCTTGCTGTCATTTGTTATCATCGGTGATGTGTCTTCCGCAAGGAGAGAGCCACGCAACCTCCATCAGATAAGAGGTATGTCCTTTCCTTCTTCCTTTCCTTTCCTTTCCTTTCCTTTCCTTTCCTTTCCTTTCCTTTCCTCGTTGCCTTGCCTTTAAGTTAAACCTTTTTTCCCCATAAGTATTAGTTGAAATGAGGTCTGTGGAAAGATTGCATGATGAAAGTGCAATTGCAGGGTCTAATATCTGTATCTAATAACCTTCATAGCCCACCTTATTTGCATTTTCACACCTTACAGCATCACTGCATGACTTTGTGTTGCAGGCATGAATTTTCTCATCTGACAAAGACGCACCTTGAGGAAGCAGACAGGACATTTCTGTGATGTTGCTGTGCAGTGTGGGCAGTGTGGAATATAAAAGGATGTTCCCTGCATTAGATGAGCCTAATAACACAAGATTGACTGTTTTTTTTTTTTTTTGTTTGTTTTTTTCTTCTGTGCTTGTGCAGATGGTGTGAGGTGATCAGTTTAAGCGGGAAAGACATTTAAGTGTGTGTTGTTCTTGAAACAGCTTTTAAAGGATGCTTGGTACGGACGTGGTTTTATAGAGCAGTGCACCTCTGCCTGCTGGTGGTGAATATGGGGGGTCAGTTGGTCATCTTCTTTGTGTTTGTTGTGGCTCTGATGATGAGACAGGGACCGAGTCTTTGAACCCTTGCATTAGTGATGAGCTTTTCTCCTCTCTTTATCTCTCATCACCATATTTTACAACTGGGCAAACTGAGCGCCTCTTGTCAAACGCTGGTCCCATCCGCCCACGCAGGTATGCACATGTGTTCTTATTGACACACACACACACACACTGAGGCACGTGTTTTAAACACATAACCATATTGTCATAACCATCTTTAGACTTATATGCAAAGGTGCACATGCATGAACATACACACACCAGACTGCATTATAAATAGATGATGTCCTGTTTTTTTTTTTTTTATATTATTATTCTTGCTCTTTGTCCTCCTCACTTCCCCTCATCATCAACTGCTCCATTTAATTCAGTGACATCATTGTGCTCTGTGAACAGAGGTTGATGGTCCACTGCTTCTCTCCAAACGAGGCAGGTGTTTGTTGTTGTGAACCGAGAAAACATCATGCATAACCAGAAGCAGATAAAACCCAGAGACGCTTCTGTCATTGCTGCATTAACACTGCCACACCTTGATTAGTAGGAAAGACTGTGACGTATAACGTTTTAAAGCTAGTGAGATAATGTCTCGGATGGAGATAAACAAATTAATGAGACTGGGAGCTATGAAATGAAAGACAAATCATTGATACGCTTTAAATATATCAGGAACTGACATTTTCCTAGTATGAAGATTTGAGAATATTGTTTTACAGTTTTCTTTTTGAAATAATTGCCCCTGACAATAGAATTTTTTTCTTGTATTGTCATTTATAATCTCATAATTAAGAACAATGGCAAATGTAATATTGCAGTAAATTATGTGTACTGTGCTACTGTGTGTGTGTGTGCGTGTGCATGTTTTTTGCAGGAGTTTTATGTGAATAAAGGTGACTAATTGCCCTCTTGTTCATTCTTTGAGATAGACCAGAGGACTCACTCCTCTGCTCCTCTAAGCTCGTGGTTGTGGGTCAGAATTACCCAGGATGCTCCTGGAGTATTCCTTTTATTCTTCAGTGGGATCTCATCTCATTGCATCTCATCCCAGCTGTTACATGGCATGCTTGTGCCTTAAAGCTGCTCCTTGCACGGGCCACTTTATCATCCCCTGCACTTTGACTTTGCTTGTGGCTGTAATAGAAAACACTTTATCACAGTTGTCTGCTTCACGCAGGTCTTTCCTCTCATTTATGGGACTTTGGGATGCTTGCATGCCAGCTGATATTTAATAATGACTCTCCCAGTACCTGCCTCCTCTTGAATGATGGCAAAACTGCTTAGTCATTTGAGTAGCTGGAGCAAATCTAACTAATGATCTAAGCTGTCAGAGATAAATTCCACCATTGGGCGCAGGACCTTGCCGCTGCTGTGGCCGGCAGTCTGTATCTCCTAGACGCGCTGTCTCAAAGCTGCCCTCGGTTTCATCTCACACCGGCTGCATCGAGCTGCTGATGATGCTGCAGCCCAGGTTGAGTCACGACTCATCTCTTATCTCACAGGATCACAGGTTGTTTATAATGTGTAGAGCATATCAGTGTTTATACTGTCCAGCTACATAAGGCTAAGCATATCTCACACATTCATATTCATAGTTGGGTGAGATGACAGCCATGAGATGCACTAAAATGATCATTTTCTCTTGCTGCGTCTTGTTTTTCTTTCTAGTTACTATTGTTGAGATTCAGCAGTAAAGATTAACTTGTAATGCAAAAAAAAAAAAAGTCTTTTGCTCTCTTACACTCTGGAAGCCAGGATTTCTCAGTAAAACAAATTTTAAAGATGTATATGAGCAAAAGTGCAGTACCATAATGTTGCTGTCCAGGAAAAAGCATGTATCTTTACGTTTGCAGGATTTGAACATTTCAAATGAAGTGAAGAAGTTAGTGCTGTTTTCTGAGCTAAGCAAATTCTCTAACTTAATCAAAATAAATGACTTGAAAATGGATTATCTCTCACTACAGTAGTCACAAAGCTAAATAATATTAATAGGAATATATAAATTATATAAATGTAAATAGTAGTCTGTTAAAGCCATGACAGTCACCTGAGGTATTTGACAGGATTTATGTTACTGTATTTTGTAATGAGATAAAGCTAATCTCAAGTAAACAAACGTGGACTGCAGTTCATATTAGATGGCCACAAAGCTATATGTCCTAATGACAGGGGCCTGTTTGCTAGAGAGACAGTTTAGTAAAGGGATAGACTCCAGTTTGAGCCGCCAAGCTGTATTTTCTATCAGCGTCTCTGAGCAAGCCTGCCAACTCAGACCAAGTCACGCCAGCTAACTTAATCATTTAAATGCAAGACCGTTCAGATTAATAGTCTTTAAAACTAGGTGGACACATTATATGAAATACAGTAAGATCCTAAGAACAATGAAATACCAGAGAGAGACTGCAGGAGTAGAGATGAGTCTGTGTTAGGACAATATTATAAAATCTGTACCTGTGTGTGATTAGTTTTGATTTATTTCACAGAATAACACATTTTTTCTCTTTCTCTTCTTTTCAATCAAACTCTTTTGATCTGTGTTGAGTTGGTGCACCTGCTCTTTTTAGATATCTCTCTTTCTGTCCTGCTTCTCTCTCTCTCTCGCACACACACACACAGATGAACATGTCATACTATCAGGTTCTCGTTCTCTCTCTCACCCACAAATATTTTCACGTCTCTCTGCTTCACCCTGGTTGTTTTTCTTTCTCTGTAATTACAGGCTTCTTACATGTTATGTGCTGCAGCCAATGGCCTCCTCCATGTTTCCTCCTCTACCATTTTAGTGTCACAGATCTTCTGCTGCTTTTTTCTGCAGGAGCCAAAAGGGACAGACACACACCATATGCTTTTTAACATGGCTGGATCAGGCCTAATTTGATGGCTGCACAGGGCAAATCTCGGGGGGGGGGGGCAAAATTGTGGGTTTTGTGTACATGGCAGGTTGGTGAATAAGAGTTTGTGTGTGTGTCCAGGAGTCGTAAAGTTTGATTCAATTATTCATGTGGATGCAGTAACATTGCTTCCCAAACGAGCAAATGAAACTCCATCTTGCCAAAGAACTCGCACAGGTCACAGCGACCAATTACTTAATGAAAATGATCAGGTTTCTAATGCAGCCCTGGCCGGAGCTCTGCTTCAGATCCCTGCAGTGCTCCATGTAGCTTTAAAACAGAATGTACCTCAGTTTTTCTTTGCAGTGGTTAGGCAAAGTGTGCCATCGCTGCAGTCTTTAAACCCATCAAAACTACAAACGGCTGAGCCAGCTTTGAGAACCAGATTATTACTTATTAAGAATGGCTAATGTATGATGTAGAAGTTGGCTCCGTCTCAGTCCCCTCCTGCCTCTTTGGCTCGGTTTTAATTTCCCTCTCTTGCACTAAAGCTATGTGTTGCTGTTGTTTCTTCTCAGTCTCATAAAGTGTGAAGATAGCAAATTGTATAAACTGAAATTTTAGTGTTTTTAAATGTTCATATAGTTATTGATCACGTTTTTATTGTTTTATCTGCAGCACCGCGACACAAACTCTCCATCAGTAGTGCAGCTGAGTAGGTGCCATGGTTTTAAAAGCTTTTAAAGAAATTATTGCTGTATTTACTGGTATTATATTGTATTGGTACTGATGAAGAACCTTGGTACTCTGGTTCTGAAAGATGCTAAAGATGTAAAGTCTACTTACTTAATTAGAAAACCACCTCATGATAACCCTGAGAGATCTGGTTGAAAGTGCCCCTGGAGCATCAGAATTTAAGGGCTGGGCAGTCTGAGTTTACTAATTCAAGGTGGTATCTGCAAAGTTGGTCTGTTTTAGTACAAAATTTCCCTCTGGTGTTACATTCCCTGAGCTACAGCTCTGCAGAAAGGGAGGGAGTGTGGGACTGTGGGTTTTACAGTCTTTACCTACATGAGCAGTTCTGTCAACTTCGTCATGTCCATGGCCACGTAAATGTTGTTTAATACATTTTGATCACTTCTAAAATCAGGATGTATTCAAGAAGCCCTCGCAGCTGTGAGGCGTTTCTGACCGAAATCCCTCTTCAGGGTACTGGACATCACAGCAGGAGGTCTTCTGGTGGTGCGCGTCCCAGCTCGTTCAGCACCACGGACAGCGCAGTCTGCGTCCTGCCCCTGTCTGTGTTTCCATCCAGCCGTTTCCTTAACTCCGCTGTGCCAACGAAGCCTTTACCTTGTTATAGTGGGAGCATGCAACAGCAGCGAGGGCAGTGGCTCATGCACACCGACTGCAGGCTCTGCATGCAGCACCCTATTCTAAATATTTCTGCCTGGTAATATAAAACCAAGCATATTCTGTTGAATTATTTAATACCAGACTGCAAGGCTCAGGCCGCATGGCATGAGGTAATCGCTACACCTTTATTTTCTGCTTTTTCTTCTATAGGTCAACAAGTGGAAATGTGCTTTGTAAATATGCACTAAGAGCGTGCTTGTTACTCTTCTCGTGATTTTTAAATCAGTGACACTTTATGGACAGCCAAGTGGAATCGGTCAGAAGTGATCATAAACTACAGTGGAGGTTGGGATGTATGTGGGCAGAGCACATTGTTTGACAGGCCTATGGATCTGTTTGGGTGACGTAGCAGTAAAAGTGATTTCTGATTATTCAGGGTGGTTATAGCAGCATTGACAGAGTCCATCTACTGGGTCCACAGTAGATTAAGATGATCGACCATGTGAGCAGGATTGAAGCGCCTTTCTACGCCTCGATAGTTCTGTTCTTGTAATGTCATCCTTAAGGAGTGATCGATCCGCTGCAACTTGTGCGCATAGCAGGCAATGGACCGATATTCAGTCGAAGGCGGCGTTTTGGCTGTACAGTGACGTTTTAAGGCAGGTCCTGGTCAAACCTACCAATGATACAAGTCGGTCCTATTCTGCTGGGACTGATCGCAATGAACGAGTGTCGGAGCTCTGCACGGCAAAGGAGCAACCACAGTGAGACGAGGCGATCAAGGGGATGCGGCATCGGTACGCGGGAGCTGTCCATCAGCACCAGCTCCCCGACGAAAAGCAAGGAAGCAGCAAGCAGAGCCGAAACCCAGTCGCTCCTGTTTTCAGCCTGCCGCCCCCGCCCTCTTCTCACCACCGAGACCGCACTTCGACCACCGCCGCTCACCGCCAGAGCCTCCAGGAGCTCCCCTGTCTGAGCCAGCCCTCTCGGAGACCTGTACATAGCGGAGATCCGCTACCTCTGGCGAGCTACGACACCGCCCAGCGACCTTCACACCGAGGCAGTGAACCCAACACCGGGCAGCCGGCGCACCTGCAGCAGGATCCCTGGGCCCCGGCCGGCTCACAGCAGCAGCCGCCGCCGCAGTCGGAGAAGCAGCCTGTTTTTCCCAGCTGCCACTGCAGTTTTTCCGATCAGGAGGCGAGCCTTTCTCAAAATCAGCACCATCCTGTCGATCCTCTCCCACCGCAGCCCTCCCCACCGTTTCCGCCGCCTATACCGCCGCCACCAACATCGTCCTCCTCCTCTCTGCTGTTTTCCCGGGAATCTAAAAGAGGTGATCGTCTCCGACGGAGTGCCAATAATTACCAACAGGCAAGCATCGTGGAACGCTGCAGGGGAGGAGGAGGAGCAGGAGGGCACCGAGACCACAGGCAGTTGTTGCAGCAACAGCAGCAACAGCAGCAGCAACAGCATCAACAGCATCAACAGCACAGTCATTTAAGACTCCAACAGAGGGACCCCTCCCCTGAAGGAATCCGTGCAAACTCTCAGAAAGGGCGCTCTTTAAATGTATGTGAGTCAACCGAGGCTAACAGGAGAGCATTCGAGTCTCAGACTCAGGACCTGCAGCAGCAACAGATCCCACAATTACGAGCGCAGCAACAGTTTCTGGTGGGGAGCAGCTTGCCTATCAACTACTGCGCCAGCGCCTCAGGAGAGCTATGTAGGACTCACCAGGCTCCACTGCTGCAACAGCAAGAGCAGCAACAGCAGCAGCAGCAGCAGCAGCAGCAGCAGCAACAGCAACAGCAGCAGCAGAAACAGCAGCAGCAGCAACAGCAACAGCAGCAGCAGCAGCAGCAAGGCGCACTGGGGCTCTGTCCCCAGCGTCCGCAGCACTGTGAACAAGACCGCAATAAGTCTGGCAGGATCACCGTGCAAGGCGATCAGGCGCAGCTACACAGCCGCGACTCCCGCGTAACCCCCCCGGTAACACAACAGGCGTACGCGGGGAACTCGTCTGCGACTGGCAGCAACTGCAGCAAAGACAGCCCCAACTACGGCTCGAGCTATCACCTGTGGCCAGAGAGCCCGCATAAAGGAGAGGAGAGGATACGCATCGACCTCCAAAAGGTAGATCCCCCCCGTTTTCTCATGGTTTTCTAGCAGCATCTGAGTAAATGAACCTGGAACGACAAAAACAAACTGGCCTTAACGTTTTCAATGACCACGCCTGTCATATGATTTTGATAGAGCACATTAGCCTATGTGTATGGTGTGCGCGCGCGTAAATGTGTGTGTGTGTGTGTGTGTGTGTATCGTCATTCAGTGTTTCCAGCTTTTCCAAAAAGCACACATGTAACACAGTGCATGACATTTCTTATCTAACCTGCTCAGCTATTTGATTCGTTCGGTCGCGCACGCACGCACGCACGCACGCGCGCGCACACACACACACACACACACACACACACACACACATAGAGGCAGGCGCGCACACACCTGTTCCATGTTGCGGTGTTGTTTTGCCTAGCACGCTGAAAATATATTCTAATGACGCTCCCCAGCAGCTGAATTAGAAACAAAGCGTCTGTTGTTTCTACAGAACAGAGGGGTGTCTGAGCAGGGGAATTTTTTATATTTTTTTTTTGGCTTCCAGACACCGTTTCTGACAAAATGGTTAGCTTTATATCTTTAGGCCTTTACCTACCGTGGTGAGCAGCTGCTGCCTGGTGTCCAGCATGTTTCCAAACTCACTTTATACACTAGTATGTGTTCTATTCTGCTCTTGGAGAGCTGACTTGCACCGAAAAGACCAACACTGTCGATTTGTTCTCAGATTTTCATAATATGTGTGTATTAAATGTAGAGATAAAGACACTGTGGCAATAAAAAAAAAACAGAAGACTTATTACACCCCTACAGATCCATACAAGAAAGGTAAGAGGATAGGTGTGTGACAGATTACAGGTGACAACATGCATAGGAACATCTTCAGGACACAATGTCAAGCAAGGGTTGTAAAATAAGTTCAAATAACCCTGTAGACTATGAAATCATAGGTTAAGTTAACAAGTGGACGTAAATAGGAAATTGTGTGGGTTTGTGTCAACATGTATGTGTTAATGAAACGAGGAGCAAGGAAGACGAGGCTGTGCTTGGAGACAATGCAGTTTGACTCAGATGAAGATGATGTAAAATTTCTTTCAAATCATCAAAAGACGTTGCTTAGGTGATTAACTCCACTCATCCTTATTGTATGTTATGGAAAACCAACATTAAGTGATGTGGGTTCTGTAGATGTTGGTTTTGCTACAGTTTAGAAAGATAACATAGGCCGAGCGAAATCAAACAGCAGTGTGTTAAAATACATTGTTGTTCATCGTAGATGATTTTGTTTATGTTCCAAACACCACTAGTCATAATTAGTGTACATGTCAACATGAACGTGTGAACAGATTTTCATTTTTTGGTTGTGAAAGTTATTTTTTATTTTTAAAATAACCAGTTTAGTTGTTACTTTTTCCTTCCCCATCATTTACTCAGGGAGAGGTTTTTATATAGCCAGATAGAGAGAGAAAAGGACAGGAGACACCAATGAGGGTGCAGCATCTAAGTAAGAGCACCAGACTGCTCTTTAAAATGCTACAGCTGTTTTCTGGGGCCGAGCTGGCACAAGTAGCTAAAGGTGGTACATTGAACCACCTTGACACGACTGTTCTGAGCTTGGCTGGGTTTTGGAGCATCAGCAGATCTGTGAAATGACCAAAGGACTGAAGGGAAAGGAAACTTACAAAAAGTTACTACAAAAAGTAACCACAAATAATAATCAATTTATTACAGTATGTTATGACATTAGAATGTCATAATATTATTAAGCTATATAAGTGACTGAAAGCCTGTATTGTAGTGGAAAATGTCATTATAGGAATCGGTTAAATCATAAAAAAATGCAAGTGAGCTTTTATTGTTTAAGACAACTGGGGGCTTCCACAAGCTGTATACTCGGTACTGCATCATAATCAGATATAGAGTTACTGATTTGTCTTTTCCAAACTGATCTGGTGGCTAAGGTGAAATTAAAAGCTATAAATGATCTAATTTGTCAATATGAAGCAGGATACCATAATATTCTTAGATATTATAGCAGTAAAAAGTAGCCATTGAAAGTCTCCAAGATCTCCAGGATGTTTTACTACTAAAATGATAAATATATGAATTTTGTTTTGTAATGATCTTCCCCCTTTAGCATTTAATTCCCATATTATTCTTTTATATGTTACTCTGCTGTTACATAATCCTGTTTCAATCATGAAACTGCAAATCTGTAAGGGGGGAAAAATGCTTACAAGTGCTCCCACGACAGATTCTGCCTAAGTATCAAACCTTTTCCACTCTCTCAGATCTCACCACGCCGAGTATTTTGATACAAGCGAGACATGCTTATCTATTCATGGATATTTGTGGGATCGTGGTTACATCTTATTGACTCGGTCGTAATGAGACAGCCCCTACTGATGCTTCCATCTGAAATCCCTTAAACAAAACACTTGTGACAGAACAAGCCTGATAGAGTGTATACAATTACAGTATCCCACAGCATACGCTGAAACTCAATAGCTAACCCACTGAACTGGAGGCAGGTAGTACGATATTGTGTCCTGCCTCAGTAACATTGTGCTTTGAAAGGTGCATTGCTGCTTCCATTGTGATAGGCTGTGTAAGTACTCTAATGCCTGCCACTTACTGCTATGGTGATATCCCCTGCAGGGACACTGTAGCACATCAACACTGGTGGATTTACTCTTGTTCAACAAGGCTGATTTTTAAGGACAAACTGACGTCGTGTTTAGCAGAACAACTTTGATCAATCATCTGATCACAGTTTGTCAAAGTTGATCCCATCCTTGGCCAGAAATGAACTGACTTTTTCTCAACTCTGAATAAAACTCTGACTGAAATGCTTGCGAAGTCTAAAGTTAGGATGCTCCAGTAGTAAAAAAAAAACGCAGCTTCACTTTTAAGCCCGCTTACTTCCATCTCATAATGCAGGTGATTTGTGGGATCTGAAGTCTGATAAATCCTTCCTGGTGGATCGTGGGGAAGAAAATGGACCAGTATTTTAGTGCTGCAGCTGACCAGTGTTTTCAGTATTCATCTGTTGATTAGTTCTACAAATAAAGGATCAGTTTCACACTTTGGAAACATTTGCTTTTTTCCAAGTGTTAGAAAACTTGAAATGATGAAATATCAGTTTATTTAGATCATCATATTAACTCTCAAGGGAAAATAATGTAACATCCATCCTTACATGATATTTTCTGGTGGTTTTTGTTAAACCAACCATTTAAAAACCACAAAATGTTCAATTTTTAGTAGTGAAGTTAAGAGAAAAGGGGCAAACCCTTATCCGAGACACCTTTATCAGACACTGTTTGGCTTTTCTCCTTGATAAATGATGATTAAAAAATAATTATCAGAACCGTTGATAATAAAAACTCATTGTTTAATTGGTCAAATTATTTATCAAC
Source organism: Mastacembelus armatus (assembly GCF_900324485.2). Lineage (NCBI taxonomy): Eukaryota > Metazoa > Chordata > Actinopteri > Synbranchiformes > Mastacembelidae > Mastacembelus > Mastacembelus armatus. Next base: position 10,366,983 of record NC_046649.1, on the reverse strand, counting down.
AAAGTCATTTCAGCACTACAGACTGAAAAGAACAACTTTGTAGGCATGACACAATAATAAAATACTATGTCTAATCAGCTTTACTGGAGTGTTTCACAGTTACTATATTGATTAATCTGCTGATTTATTTCTTTTTTGACAAATCAATCATTTGGCCCATATGATAACAGAGCAAAACTCTAATAATATTATCCTAAACATATGTTGGTTTAATTTTGTCCAATGAAATAAGTCAAATCTCCCAAAATAAACGATCACATAAGACATAGAAGAACAAATCTTTATTATTTGTACTCTTCAGTTCTTGCAGACAAGCTGGAACTTCTGGAACTTTATTTTGGTTTGTTATTTTTTCCTTAAATAATGAGTGAAAACTATTTTGCGCTTCATGTCCATGGCTCTTCATGGCTCCAACAGCTGGTGACCCTAGATGTTCCAGGATATGTGGTAGATAATGGATGGATGTTCACTATTTATACCCAATACAACACTGTTTCATAGTTCAGCAAGAATAAAGCAACGTTAGAAACCAAATCAGAGTTTAAAGAACAAAAACATTTCTAGTCTCAGTCGATCTCTCTCTTTTCCTGTCTCATCACCTGTATTTGTTGTGTGCCCTGGGCCTGTGAGTTGCTCTGCTGTGACTGTAAGTATGCGTGTGTGTGTGTCAGCCCACCTTTCTAGAGAACATAAGGTTGTATGTGTCACTGCAGAATGGATGGCTTCAAAGAGGAGGGGAGCTATTACATTAAACCCTTTTGTGCATCTCCTGCCAAACTGCAGCCCAACACGTGTATAATCACCCCATATGATCTAAGAAAGGTCAACACAGCATTTATCAAAGTGGCACTTCAAACCAACTTAGTGCCTCTCTGACGCTGTCTGGAGGATTCAGCATGGTCGTGTTTAGTGGCTGTTTGTGCGTAAAAGCTTGGAAAAGTAGAAAGTGAATGAGTTGCAGTTTCCTAGAAAACAAGTCAAATACAAACTAACAAATATTTATAGTTTTGCTGCTTTCATTCACGTAAAACCTCTTCAGTGTTCCACCTTTCTCCCTTTTACAGTTTTTCCTATAGCTGTGAGATCATCCATTTAGAGTAAATCCTTCCAGAGCACTCTCCCCTTGTCTAAATTAAGCAAAATGCTGAGGTAGCCTACACTGGGCTGCCGGCTCTCTTTAAAAAGTACTTTATATCTTATCAGTCGTTTGTTTGCTTTGGCTTTGGGATAACGCTGAGGTAATGTTGAATGCTGAACCTCGGAACAATTGATGTCGACAGATCGGCTCACGGTGGTACGATTAATTTTGCGGTCCAACGCAAGGAGAAACACTGTGTTGATTTAAACTTTCTCTATCGGTCATCTCTGCGCTCGTTGCCGCATGAGCGTCCGTTTGTTGTTCCCTCATTAGTCGTCCATGTTTCCACTGCCTTCTGCATGCGAGTGTGAATAAGCGCGGCCAACACCTTGAAAGTAAACACGTCCCGCTGCACAATTAAATGTCAGACAATGGGCAGATCCGAGTTCACATCCTCGGTGTATGACGCAGGAGTGGCGCTGCTGGAGATCTCTGATAAAGCGCACAATTGAAGGTGTGAGCGGTGGGAACCTCTAAGTCTCGGCTGCAGCTGTGTAACACACAGGCAGTAAGTACAAACGTGAAGCTCTTTTAATAATTGATTGCTGTGTTTTTTTGCTGTTTTCCTGTTTTGTCCGCTGTGTTTAAAGTGCTGCGCCGCGCGCTCCTGCTCGGAAATAGACTTGTGTTGCCGAGTGTTGCCATGGAGAGATCACCTTGGTGCTGTGCAGCGGGCTCTCTTGAGTTTGGTCAAGGAGTCATGTGCAGAACAAGATTATATTTGGATTTACGATTCATTTCACACACATATGGTACGGGCCTGCTGCACAGGTTCACGCACGCACACACAAACACCGACATTAGGCGACTGTAAGTGGTGTTCACGTAGTTCTCCACTTAATATAGTTCACTTGCTTTGCGTTTCATTTGAGTGAGCCTGCACAAGGAGAAGGGTATTGAATTACTTGCAGTCCAGTTGAATACAAAGAGTGGAAAGAAAGTGTGTTGGGGGTTTCCTCATCGCTGCTTATACTTACTCACAGCATGGCAGATGTTTTCCCTCCGCCAGCAGTCAATGCAATGTGTAACTTGACTATTCGACCTCTCATGATGCCTTGCTTTTCTAAAGTGTGTTGTAATGTACAATATCTTTTTTTTTTTTTTTTTAAAAACTCTGCAGCATGCCAAGTTATCCCCCCAGGCTCTGGCTTAACAAATGACCGCAGTTCATTTATATGGCAATTCCCTTGAGATCCTAGCCAGGGGGTGCCAGACATATAATGTATCACTGCAATGCATATGCTTTATGGCTAATTAGGTTATTGATCTGAGGCTGTTCCTGCGTTAGGGCATGATCACAACACAGAAGAGTATAAAAGTATGAGTAATGCAGCTGTAAGCAAATATTTGTCATTCATTACAGTGCAGGGGAGACTCATGTACAATGATGGCTTCTCAATATAGCCTGTGTCTGTGTGCACAAGGCATTACTCACATTGTCGGGACCCACACTTACTTTACTTGTGGGGACATGGTTTTCGTTATGGGGACCAGCATCCAGCCATCAAATCAGGTCATTAAATTTAGTGGTCACCTGGTTCAAGGTTAGGGTTAAAGCTCCAGAGTCAATAGAAAGTGATAGAAACCAGATTGTGTGAATGTTTGTGTAGCTGCATGCATGTGTCTTTCCACATGTTTTATAGTATTGTAATATAGTCGAGGCGTGAGCTTATTGAGCTGTCTCAGTACTGCCTGCTGGCTGTATCCAAATGTTTGTTAAACACAGTGTTTGGTAGGGGTGCAGAGTGCAGTAACGAGATGTGAGGGATGTGTGATTTCATCATACTTTGCTCACACAATCGAATAACGCTTCGCTTGCAGCCTGCCCTTGAAAATGCAAGTTTGGAAAGCCTCTACAGCCATTGTGAAATTCCATATGGAGGGTGTTTGCTTTGTGTGGTGGCTTATATGCTCTTGTTGTCTGTCTATCATCATGACTTTCCTGCTCTGCCTGTGTGTGCTCATTAGCTATTTTTTTTCTTCTTTCAGGACTTTAAGCCCCCAGGTTAGATTTTGACTGCTGATCCCACTGAGCTACCGCACTACTTAATTTACAGCACTTGATACACAACCTTTCCTCCTTAAAACTCAGTCTCAGCCTCCTCTGGCCATTGATAAATATTCAGTGTAGAACTAAAAGCCTTAGCTGATCTGCATCCAGTCAGATCTACCCAGCCTTCAGCAGTTTATAGAAACTCTGAGTAGCATTTGATGCCTTCATATAAGCAAAGAAATGTTTCTATGTGAATTAAAAAAATGTCCATCCTATAATCAGGAGACCCCTCTGTATGTGTGTACTATATGTGTGTCTAATCTATGCAAATTACTGTGTGAGTCCATTGCTATTGCCAGCTATAGAGGCTCCTCTCCAACAAGCTCTAAAAAAGGAAATGTAACATGAGTGAATGAATGAAGCTCCTCTAGTTCAGCTTTGTCAGCCCCCCTCAAGGTTTTGCTACCTTAGATCACCTGGCTGGAGAAAGTAAAACAGTTTGTGTGGACAACAGCAGTAGTGTCAGCTGAGGGTCTGCTGAGGTTGACTAAAGGCAGTGTAAGCTGCAGAAATAAAAAAAAGCATCTGTTCCAAAGGCCCTTTTTTTTGGTGTGTGTGTTCTGCTTTGGGTGTTTTGTGTATTTTTGCACATTTTTCATTGTTCGCTTGTACCTGTGTGTGTATGTGTGAGGGGAAAGAGAGCGACTGAGTGAGTGAGTGGGAGGAAAGCTTTAGTATATCATTATCATGTGCACGCCACAGGCTTGTCTTCAGATGGTAAAGGTCACATTATCTCTATTGCAGTTTCTAGTCATGCGGAAGACGCTCCTCTTTAGGAAACCTCCACTGTGTCACTGCACTGTCGTCTTCTCCAAGTACGACCTCCTCTTTGAGTCACAGCATCTGGGCTTCGTGCTTAATTATGCATCTGCAGTCGAGTTTACAGAGAGGGTGAACTTGGTGGTAATGGGTGCGCGTGTGTTCCCAGTATGGAAGTATTGGTTTTATAACAATATATGAATTGTGCTTTCATTTATCAGATTTGGTTTTATGAGTCATCATGTCATGCTGACCCCAGGAAACTGTAGTGCGCCTCTCCCTCTGTTTTTCTTTATTGTATGTTGGTGGTTTCTATGGTGTGTGGCTCTCTGTGTATAGTAGATTGCATACAACGGCTCCATTACAGCATTACAGGCCTCCCTCTGACTGTTAACCTCTTAATGAGCCAGCACTCTTGCACCCCCCCCCCCCCCCGCCCTGCCCCCATCACTGCCATTTTCTCTTTAACCCTTTCTCCGAACAAAGCTGCCTCCCATGTCACTCCCCTCTCTTTCTTTCAGAGTCCATTTTCGATCACTCGTTTGTGCTCCCCAGCCACCTCTTCTTCTCTGGCAGACTGAAAGAAAAGCTTTTTTTAAATAGAATCAATTTACACTAAAGAGCCCAGGGGGTATTAGAAAACTGCAGCACTTAATTTCATAACCAAAAAAAAAAAAAAAAAAAAAAAAAAAAAAAAATCACAGAGGGAAACTGTAGCTTGAGGCTGTTAGTACAATTCCCAGAACTTTTATCATATAAGATGTAATAGACTAGTTGCATGAAAGACAGCTACTCCTGACTGTAGTACAGTGTCTGTTCATGGTTTACAAGGTTACTCGCATCGCAGTAAAGTACAGTAAGTGTATATATATGTGTGTGTGTGTGTGTGTGTGTGTGTGTGTGTGTGTGTGTGTGTGTGTGTGTGTGTGTGTGTGTGTGTGTGTGTGTGTGTGTGTTACATTTTCTCTGAAATCTTCTCTGGGTGAATGTGCTCCTCTTCCTGCTGGCCTCTTTCACTTTACCAGAGAAAAAAGGAGGGTTAGATCCAGATAAGGATATTCAATTAGCCTGAGTCAGTGGAAGAGCATTGCACCAGTCAGAACAGGCTGTATCAGGTTGACATACCGTCTTTTAGAATGAAGGAGCAATCACACCTGAAATCTATTCATTTCATCTTGTCACAATTTCAGTAAATTTCCCATTGGAATGTCAAACATTTACTGTCTGCTTCAGTAGAGGTCATTTTTTCTCTTCTCTCGCAACAAGGTTTTATTATAGAGAGGAAAATATCTAGGATGTGGGAAATAAAGCAGAATGTTGTTCAGAATAACGCAGGCGGAGAACTTGGTCAATTCATTTTTTATTTGTGTTTATTATTCCACAGAAAACCACACACAAGCACAAAACCTATTAAGGTTTTTCATTGCTAATTAAAATTGAGATATTCTCCTTAAAACAATGGTGAGAATTCACTTTGACCCTGAAATGCAAAAAAATAATTATTCCAATGCCCCATCACTCTCTCTTTCTCTTCCCCTTGTCCTTTAGCTTCTCCTGTTGGCATGTGTCCTCCCCTCATCATAAATCTGAAGCGGGATGTTTCCAGGGAACTCTCCAGTCAATCTTTACTGAGTTTGTTGCAGTATCGATCTGTCCTGTGCTATAGGTTGTCCTGGCTTCTCTCTCAGCTATTGATGTTTTTGCCATGGGGGAAAGAAAGAAACTGCCTCAGCCTGAATTTACAGAGAGCTCATTTTAAAATGACTTACAATCACCTCACAATGAAAATAAAAGTTGTCAGATGGTGCCATTCATGCATCGCTACCATTGTTGAGTCTCACAATAGTGACTGCAGTTTGATGAGAGGTAAAGATGGTGGGATTTCATTGTGGGTTATGGGGCACTTATAGGACATCATCTCTGCGGGGAATCTATGGCCACTGCTCGCGTTGGGATGTGAAATAGCCGCCAGGGGAATAGTCACATAATGAAGATTGTTTGGTCCACATAGACTAAGTTACGGTTCCAGCTTTTGTGGTTTGGTGTGTTGGGGGTTGTGAGTGTGTCTGGTTGTGACCACATGCATTACTGGCCAGGTTTGAAAAAAATGTTAAAAAGGTCATGGCTTTGGTCATAAATCACACTTGTTCTTGCATGATGTTACATAAAGTTACTCTCCTACACACACTACTCTGCCCTCTTACATACACAATCATAGACACTATTGTCTCCAACACATAACTGTACTCATAACATAAAAGAGTGGCCAATTATACATGTGAATGACAGTGGAGGGTATGTATATGTACACTGAAGTGGTTACAATTATACTCTCCCATACTGTTTGTCACACCTTTTCACAGGTTTTTGTCCTCACACACACAGCTGCGCTCTTTACCAGTACAATTTCTCACAGAAACAGTGATCCTCTCCATAATAGGCTATCTCTCACACACACACACACACACACACACACACACACACACACGCTGTTGTAGTATCTCATCTATACACTACTATATTTTCACATATACTGTCATTCTCACACACTCACATTCTGTTGCACATACTGTACACTATCACAGTGGCTTGCATTGAATACTACAGTACTAATTCATGTACAAATCTATTATACTAGTGTTACAGTTAATCGAAATACAGACAATATCTCACAAATATTCTATTGTGGTGGGTGTTGGAGTGTATATGTCTTTAACACTGGTGGCTTTGATTTGAATCCTTATTTAATGTTCCTTACTACAAGGTTTAGCTACTTTAATGTAACCAAATTGTACTGCTCTATACTTAACATAAAGCATTTAGTATTTTAATATTTAAGAGGAAAATACCACTGTTTAAACCTTAATCGCACTGTGAACATTTGTACAGATATGCCGAAACTAAGAATTCTGCATATACTTTGTTCTGTATGAACATATCTCCAAGAAATTTGGCAGTAAACACTTTCTTTCCAAAGCCTCATATGTGGGCAGCCTGACATGTCTCTCAAAAGCATATCCAGCAAATGCTAATTATTTAATATTTATCTTATTTATTTTATATATGCACAATTATTTGGAGAAATGATGTTTAATGTTCATTTGAAAAGTGTTATATGTCAGTCACATTAGGATGATTAGGCCAAGATGTTTTCCAAATGAGTGTGAGAGTAAGTATGATTTCTGCTATGAACCTCCTCTCATACGTCAGTGTGTGTGTGGGAATGTGTCAAGGACTGTGCCTGCCTTTTTATGAGGGGGTTATCAGCACAAATCTGGCATCAATTAAGCAATCAGCCATAATGGGAGTCTATGGAGTCGAATGGGGCAATACTGTTGATTAGCAAAATAAAGAGGATGCTTTAGGGAGCTGATTAGTGCTGTGCTGAAATGCTCTTCCAGTCCCATTTCCATCTGTAACCTCAAACTTGAAGCAGTGGGTTTTATGAAGGTGTCCACACATCCATCCATCCATCCATCCATCCATTTTCTATACCCGCTTTTCCTGGCTCAGGGTCACGGGGATCTGCTGGAGCCTATCCCAGCTCTCTCTCGGGTGGAAGGCAGGGGTGCACCCTGGACAGGTCACCAGTCCATCGCAGTGTCCACACATCATCATCATCAATAGAATAGCAGATGTGAGATATAATCTATAATAGACTTGTAAAATAATTTAATGAAGAATGATGATGAAGTACGGGTTTATATTTTCAACAAAAAATACTTTCATCAATACAAATTTTTAGAATCAAAGAATTTTCTGGGGAAAAATAAAATATGTGAAAATGACATTAAATAAATAAAATAAATGATGGAATAAATGTACTTCTCTTCCTATTGGTATTCTGCATAGTAGTAGTGTTGTTGTTATTGATAAATAATAGACAGCAGCTGTACATTTAAATCCATTTTAACTAAAGTGGTTGTTTGGTTCATTCAGTTTTTCTGAAAATTGAAACCTGTTCATGTTCATACATTGGAGTTTTGCCTATAAAACTCTTCTATGCATACATACAACTATCGCTGTTGTGTTATTTATGAGCGGTTTGTGCCATTACTGAGTGCAGACAAACTTACTGAGCTTTGAGTGGCACTGCTGGCCATTTTCCAAGTCATAAGTCTTTGTCTGGGTAACTGTCTTTGGTTAAATGACAACTTTCCCGAATAATCTGCATTAGTGAGTACTGCAGATGCAGAGGGTGGGGACTTCCAAATCTAATTATTCATGGGCAACTTCTTGAGATAAAAGTATCATCTTCCATGATATATGGCCATGTATTTCATGGATATCAGAAATACAAAACGAAGTGTAGGGTTGACACACTTTTCTCTCGCTGAGGAGGTGGTTGCACAGTTTGAAAACCTCTGTTATAAGTCTAACAGGACACCTAAATCTACCATTAGCACATGTCAAGTGGTTCAGTTTTATTTGCAGTGGAGTGTTGGTTCATTCTGCGTGTCAGAGGTTGGTGGGCAGCTACAGTAATTAGGGGATCTGAGACACACATCACCAATATCAAGGTTCAGGTTATTAACCATTTTCAGCCCATCCTTTATAGCCCTGATCTATAAATCAGGTTTCTAACAACCCCCACCTTAATTTGACTGGAAATTAAAATTGTCCCCAGTGAAGGAGTGTGTGTCCCACAGGGAAAGTAGCTCCCCTCCTCCATAGTTCTAGCCCCGATCTCCCCAGGACCTAGTTTAATAGGAGACACACTCACATGCAGTAACTTTGTTGAGGCTTCATTATAATGGGATTGTGTGTCTGTTTAACACAATGTGTTATTAGTCCTAACAATAACACGTACCCAGAGGCATGGACCTGTGTCTTCATGCTCCATGGAGGCTTTGGCTTGTTTTGGGCTACTTGTTTTTTTTTCTTTAATTCTTCTTTGAAGGATGAAGAAAGAGGACAAGCTGAGCTTTTGTTTCCAACCATCATCGGTTTACCCACAGTTTGTGTGGAAAGTCGATGTTCAAACAGTGATGTTGACAGAGAATTAAAGGTGATATTTTTTTAATTTGACACCACACATGTACAGTAGCAGCTGTATGCAGCCCTAACCCGGCATGTATCATTTAGTTGTTTTGAAAGCAGATGTTTTTATTTTTTAATCTAGCTCATAGTTTTTTCTTCTGTTTTATTATTAGTGTGTGTAATTACAGCCATATCATGATTTAGATGATTCATGAATGCAATCTGTGCGTGATGCCAACACTAAACAGCAAAAGAATCTAATCTTTTTCTCTGATTTAATACTATTGTCCCATATTTTAAGTCTAGTTGTTTGCCTCAGTATAAGATATAACATCCCTGAACCTACTGCAGTGCTGGACTTGTCACAATTTATTGTGTAAATTTTATTGTTGCATTTTGTTCTACTTGGGTTTTCACCTTGGGAACAATTTTTAATATAAAAGACACTACTGGTCGAGGTGGTGGTCATAAAAGATTTTTTAATTAATATTTTTACAGTTAGAGTAGTATTCCTTTGTATAGAAAGATAATTGTATAGTGAGGTAACACATATGAAACAGCTAGCATTTTGGTTTTCATTACAACAACTGAAATAGAAAAACAAAAACGAGAGTTATAATTTACCTAAAAAAGAAAACACATTTGCTAATTCACAATAGCAAAAAACGCTGTGAAACAAACACTGCACTTTTTTTTTTAAAATCAATCAAAAGATTCTATTTTTGACTCATACTGTATCTTTAATATTGCAAATGCAGCACTGTTTTCGCTATCATTATGCATATGTTTGTAAAATCTAATCTAAACTAATGGCAGGTATCATTTCATTGAAAATAAGTCAAAGAACTGTATATTTTTCTATAACACAACCAGGTAAAAGCAACTTTGAAGCTACTAAAGGGCTCATTGGAAAATAAAAAGTAACACACAGTTTGAGTGAAAACATAAATCACATCAAGTCTCATGTCACAGCAACATAAGAACAGTATGTGTAGCATGCATGACGTGAGATGTTTCTGATATCTGCAGCTGCACAGCTTCTAATAGGTCATGGTTTCTATTGGGTCAGTCTCGTCCCACGACGACACACGAGCTGCTCACTTCGGTACATATCATGCCGTTGTCCGTACACTTACTGACTGTACCAGACATGTGAAGTCAGTGTGAGAATATTCTGTGAAAAGTATCGGCTGCCTCTTCAATCTCTAGGATCCTCGTGTCTTCATGAAGCACTTATAATCGCTTCAACTTATCCCACAGAAGCAGACATTATTTAACCACAGACATCCCTACAGAGATATAAAGACATGAAGTATATGGTGATAAGATTCAGCACACACACACACACTCCTTTCTACTCCTGTGAGGAAATAGTATTTTACTTAGATAAAGGTGACACATTTTTATTTACGGTGTTATTCCTAAGACATGATATAAATATCTGTGCTATTCACATTTGAACATTTGGTGCGCTAACAAGATTCCGCATTAAATATAGTTTGTTTCCATCACCACAGCACACGGAGAGACCTGAAGGAGGATTTTCCTCTATGAATGCAGGTCTGCAGCCTGTGGATTTCCTCTGTCTTTACCTGCGCTGAGTAATGATCCCCATGCTGGTCAGGGATGGACCGAGGAGCCGTGCTGCCTGCTGGCCTGTCACAGAAATGTGACAGCATCTAGTGTGCAGGGACAAACTGGAGAGTGTAGCCTGCAGCTCTCAATCACTCCGGGGGCTGGCAGAGACACCCACAGGGAGCTGTCCTCCCTCTCTTTCATTTATCTTTTCTTCACTCCTCTATCTTTCATGTTGCCTCCATTTCTAGATCTCTGCCTTATTTTGACACTTTCCCCCTCCCTTTTCTCTTTAGTGATCGTCCTTTTATGTTAGCCTCATCAGTATCCGTCCCCTGTTCACAGATTTTGCACATACACGTGGATCTTCTCAAACAATTCCTCCTTGTGCTTGTTTCACTGCTGCACGCTGTCTGCGTTAGTATCCGACCTAATCCAGTTCCTGGCTCAGCTTGTTCAACTAGCACACACGTCCACCCACCCACACACACATAATTAAACAGACTGGCACCCACATGCTCAAACTCACACACACACACACACACAAAATTGAACACATTTGATTCTCTAATGCACAATTCCATTTTTAGGGTATAAAAGCAAATTTTCTATTAGATTTGAGCTGGCTGAGGAGAGAGACAGTAAGAGAGAGCAGAGTGAGGTGGAGACTCGCCTTCATTTAAACTGTTCTGCACTGAGGCTTTTCAATTTGATTATGAGGCTCCATTTCATAAAGCTTGGGTGCTGCGTGCCATTCAGAATGAAATTGAGCCGTTGGTCGGCTGGACAGGCCTTCCCGTGTCTCCTCTGTGGGGGCATCAGGGGCAGCGCTGGCCCACTGTGTCCTTCAGCTGCAGTGGCTAAGTCTGGTTGCTGAGGAAATTCACAAAGTGTAGGAGCTTGTGTAGTCGGCTAAGTGGGCAGGAGTATAGAGGTGATTGAGTGCTTTGAGGTTTTCAAATGGTATATGAGGACTCCTGCTGCAACGTCTGTGTAGGATTCTTCACTTTTACAGAGGTAAACATTTTAATATTTTGTAAATTGAGTTTTGTTTCTCTCCCCTTATAACTGCAGTGATGTTCTCTCGTTCATTTGGCGTCTTATCCACTAAATCTTTCTTTGATGTGTAGAAGTGCAGAAACATGTGAGTCAGTGTTCACACAAACGGACTGGTGGACATGGGCCCATACTTGGGTCAATACTGGCCTGGTTTGGTGATGAATGATCACCAGAAACAAGTAACTAAAGCTGGGGATGTAACAGCAGCCCTGCAGAACCGGTACCCATCATTAATCCTGTTCATTTATGTTACTGGAGCAACACTTCCTGCAATGTTCTCCTTTTCCATCTCAGACTCCTGTTTTGTCCTGTGGGTGCTGAAACATGGCTACATGTCCTGATTTATCATCACATAATAGGTCAGTGGAAACCAAAATTGGGGGCTTCATTTTTTAATGTTTCTTGGTAACAATATATATTTTCTGCTTTTTATCTGTGAATCCACACACTGAACCTACACAAGCAATATTTGGGTGTATTATGTTATTTGACTTGCTGTGGTCTTGTATCTTGTGCCATACATCCTGGTTTACAGTCATTTGTGAAATGTAAATATGAAACTTAAAATTGCTCAACAGCACTCACATAAAAGGGATGAGTGTCAGAAAAGTCACTATTAAGGAACGATAAGAAATGGTCCTAAGCTGTGTTGGAGCATGTTATTAAAAAGAAATGGGTCAGTTTGATGATGATCTGACAAAGATCTGTCGGATGCCTTTAACTTTAGCGTGTAGAAGAGCAGGTTGGCCATTAGTTGTACAATTTGAGCAATATACTGCTTCCCAAATGGCTTCTGGCATGGATGGATGTGTACAAGGGACAAATTTAAGCCGTTTAATTAAAACTTTTGTAAAATTAGTGTTAGTCTATGTAATAAAAGGCTTCAGTTGAAAGTAGTTTCTAATGCTATACTAGTACAATGCTGTGGTAAGATAATAGTAAGATATACAATAACAATATGCTCATTTCCTATAAATGTACAAAAAAAATATAAACAATCTAAAAATCATGCACAACCTTTGTTTGAAGTAGTTGTCTTGGATTTTTCTGATATTGTAGTCCAGGACTCATATTTGCATATCAAGCATCTCAGAACTGAAAATACTCCAGATTCAGGGCAGGACTTTTTTCTTTCTACATAAAAGAAGGAAACTCTCTTCTCAGAATGAACGACATCATGTTGTGACACTAAAAACCAAAGGGATTTTGATATTTTGTAGTTTCTTGGTACAGTTTTGTTGAAGATTCAACAGTCAAGAGACTAAGAGATCTACTGTAGTTCCTAATGCTGGCAAAATCCAGCTATTTATGCACTGATAAAAACTTTTAAGTGCGTGCATTGATTAACCAACATCATTTCACACCATTTTTGTCAAGTCTGTGCACATCTTTGTTTCCCAGTGATAATTTTGATATTGATCTGTCATATTTATAAGCTATCCGTGATCCTGGGATGTCACCACTGTCATCAAAACTTTTATTTTGCGGTGAAACAATTAAATATGTAGGAATACTTGTTAGTAAGTAAATTGCAAGAATTCAGACGGGGGAAAATCAGTCATAAAACACTTTAATCCACTCACATCTTGAAGAAACATGTTCTTTATTTAGTTTAACTGGAACCGACTTACCTAAATGCAGCACTCCCTGTTGTGTGTTTATCCTCCTTTAAAGCACAACATCTGGACCACTACAGGCATATCAGCATCTATTTATACAGTATTTCCTGTCATTCAAACCAAAAGTTCACTCACTGCACAGTCTTCAGAAATGTAGAGGGGTCCTAATGGCACAGATTAAAAAGCAATTTAATACAGAAAATGGGATTAGAAACACTATGGGCTCCACTAATCCTTAACCTTTAGTTCTGTTCTCATGGAGCCACAATATGCGCAAAGCGATAGCATCACAGGACCAAAGTTAGTAAATTTCCATTAGGGCCGACCTTCTTTATTCCCACCAGCACATTTAAAAGCATTAGGCATGCTTTGTCAAGGCCAACAAAAAAGGCCAGTAGTGCAATCACACACCCCCCAACTTGTTTTGGAAAAGGCACTGTTCCATGTGAAGTTTTCATAACTCATTATAATAATCTACCCAGTCCCTGAAGGGCAGGGGATAGACAGGAAGACAGACACTTCTGGGGTGACTGCTCTACAGCCTCTGCCTGTGTAACCCGGACAGAAACACACACTGCCAAGAAAAGCTGAAACGACAGACGACTGGATGTACAATATTCACAGTACTGGGTTAGAAAACATAAACATGACGTGATTTAAATGTATTAAAAGGTGTTTAAAAAACCTTTAAGGAATCCTCTCCTATCTCATTGCACCTAGACAGGACAAAATATACAATTTATTGGTTGAACATTATCTTTATATGCTAAATATGCAAGTGTTAAGCAATTTGTCCTTAAGTTCCTTTTAACCTCAGCTGACACATGCAGGACAGTATCATTTGAGTTTTAAAAAAAAAAAGCTTTCTTTTGTTTTTCCTCTTGAAATACTGGGAATCTCACATTTGTTCTCGGTGGCACACCAGATTTCCATGTTTTCTCCTTCTGGGCTCTCTTTTGGGACGACCGCTGCTCATCTCTGCAGGGGAAGAGCGTTTCTCTGACAGGGAACAGGGTCACGTCGAGCATTAATTATTTAGATCTAAATTTGTGCAGTGCAACGATTCAATTTTCTGCTCTTTGTAGGGTCCACCATTGGTTATGTGCTTTTATTTATACATCAAACTCCATCTATTATTTATCTGTTTTTGAGCCATCCAAATGTGATGCTATTTTCTTAAAGGAAATGCTGGTACACATGAAACATGCTGTCAAATAAAGGGAGGTCTTGACTGTTGTGGTTTAACTATAGATAAATAGCAGGTTTTTGTCCTCACACACACACACACACACACACACACACAGAGTCTCCAACTACTCTTAATAAGCAATAACCACACTGGAAGAACAATACCTTGGGTTTTAGGGCCTGTTGATCTCTGGGAGTGGCACTGAGCTCTAAATCTGTCTGCTTTTCTAATCAAAACCGTTTTGCAAGATCCTTCCCTCTCTTTGCTCTCTCCAGAGCCACGGAGATGAAACTCCCACATCAGAGATCTATTTAAAGTCCAAACCTCTGTGTGTGTGTGTGTGTCTGTGTGTCTTCAGCCTACTGTTGACAGTTTTTACTCTCTTCTTGTTGTCAGAAAAGTGTATTTATACTTATCTCTTCCTGTTCTCAGGCCACTACTGAGCAGAAGAAGCTGAGCCATGCTGGATCCAAGCCCTCCCTCTCCGAGAGCAGCGGCCGACTCCCTCAGATAGCCATGAACACCTGCAAGTACAATGGCGGAGTGGTGAGACCACTAGTGGGCAGCCTGGCGTCCTCGTCGCGCCGCAACCTCGCGGAGCTCGACTCGGAGACGCAGCCCTTGCAGACTCTGCACAGCTCCGGTCTGGAGGTGGTGGTGTCCAAGGGCAACGGCGGCGAAGACCACAGCAAGGCGTCCAACGAGAGCCTGGTCCGGGAGGGCAGCCGGCGCGGCGGCGGCAGGGCGCCGCAGAAGAAGAACAGGGACATTGGCTACAAGCTCGGCCACAGGAGGGCGCTGTTTGAGAAGCGGAAGCGGCTCAGCGACTACGCGCTCATCTTTGGGATGTTTGGGATCGTCGTCATGGTGACAGAGACGGAGCTGTCATGGGGGGTTTACACTAAGGTAGGGTGTGTGATGCATGAGTGGGAGAGTGTGTGTGTTGTCACAGCCATTGTTAATCTTTGAGTTGTGTGGGGTTGGCAGCTGTCGGGTTTATGAAGAGCGATTATTAGCAGAGACACTGACATACATTATCTAACAAAGGTGTTGGGAATGCTGCTCAAAGACAAATAAAAAGCACTAATAAGCCCGGATCAGAGCTCACATTTTGGCTTTTTAAAGGTTTCTCTTCAATAATTCAGTGACTCTTGGTCTCGTGTTGACAATGTTCAATATTGGCATCAGGCTATATGGCTGTCACTGCCTTTAAAGCCTAAAACCACTGGCTCACAGCAGGAGAGGATGGAGAGAGGAACATATCTCAGATGGAGATGGAGACGTTGATAGGAGTTAAAATGGGAATGAAGTTGCAGATCCTCCAGACTGGCTGTGGGACCAAATGGCACACACACTTAGCAGGCAGTTTGGATTTAGGGTCATGGTGACCAGGCCTCAGCTAATCAGGTCTGCTGTCTTTGTTTATTTTTTTTTATGGAAGTAAATCATTTACTCAGAGCAGCTCCTAAAACCATTTTACTCCTTTAAAATTGCCATCCATTGTACAAGGTCACAGAACAGGTGTCCTTCATCTCTGGAAACAAGACCATATTTCAATCAGTACAATCTGCGTGGAGACTGAACTGGACTCATGGCTTTATCGATCTCCTCTAATTGTTTAATCCCATTTCAAACTGTGTGAATTTAAGCTTAATTCATCACTTTAGCTCACAGACTTATGTTTTTGTTTTTTTCTGGACGGGTGTTAAGGATGAAGAGCAGGTTCATAAATGTGGAACATATATGGGCGGTACAAACAAAACAAGTTAAAAAGCACTGAAACACACCACCAGGAGATCCACTGGCAAAAGAAAGACATTATCATGAAATGTTTTAATATGTCTGAGCTGTCTGAGAATGAGCCAAAGTTTCTCCTGATCTTTATGCAGGTTTGATCATTGGTGCCAAAGACATGAAAGATTATAATTGTGTTTTATTAGCTAAAAGTGCAATGTGGAAAAGCTGAAAGATTCAGTATGATCTAGTGGTGCGATTGCTTAATTGGTTTGTGCAGTCACGAAAAGTCTGTGATAAGTAATCTTTAAAGGTGGAGAAAAACTGAAAAGAATCAGGCTTAACTACAACTAGGACACAGGTTTTTTTTTATAATGCAGAGTTAGTTTTATAGGTGGGTGGTGGCAGTGCTACAGTCATTCTTTGCTTGCAAACCACCAAAGAATAAGAGTTTCATTCTCCTTCCAGAAAAGCACATCGTATCGCGTCCCACTGCAAGGAAAGGGGCTTCCAGCATGTCTAATTACATTTAAGATGAATATTTTGTCATCTTTATTTTACTGTCACTGTTACATTATTATTGCACAATGCTGCAGCTGGGAAAAGGGGCCATTTTTAAAGTCCTGCAGCTTTCAAGGATGTCTTGACAGCCTACGTTTAAAACCGTGCAAAAGAGCTTTTATTCATCACCTGCACTGTCAAAAATGTTGCATGTCTGCTGACATCTAAAATGTCTGGGCAACGATTTTGCTATCTAGTTGTCATCAGGTTTAATCTGTGCAAGTGATTCAAATGTTGAGGGCTAAAATGTACAAACCACCAGTAAGATGGGTTCTGTTCAAAAGGGATTAATTGTTCCCAGTTGTTTCGGATTTTTTAAAATGTAATTAATTTAATTTATAGTTAATCTCTCTCTCTCTCTCTCTCTCTCTCTCTCTCTCTCTCTCTCTCTCTGTGTGTGCGTGTGTGCGTGCGTGCGTGCGTGCGTGCGTGCGTGTGTGTCTTCCTAGCTGTCTGTCTTGACAATATACTTAGTCAGTGTGGTAATCTATAGGATGATTTATGAGGTTTTAAGATAGTCAATAGGTTTTTCTGTTACTGTTACTGAGTGGGGTGGAGTTCATTCATCAAGCTGACCTAAGCTAAAATGGTAGTGATCTCCTATCTCTGAGTGGTATGACCCCCCCGATACACACACACACACACACACACACACACACACACACACACCAGACAAGTAGCATGTGCTGCTGATGGTCCGTTTTCCGTCTCATGTCACAGCACAGAGCACACACTCGAGGCTCAGCCACGATTTTCTGAGCCCTGAAGGAGTGAAACACGTTAAGAGGCAGTGAGCATTGGGACTCAAAACTCCTTGAACCTCTGGCAGGTGGATTAATTGGTTTACTCAATGTTATTTCACCAGGGACTTCTCAAAACAATTTGAGACATTAGAACGTCTTGAGAACGTGTTGCTGACCTGAGGGCCAAAGCAATCTAGTTGATAGCTAAAAATACATTTTGTAATATGGACCACCGAAGGACAGACTAATAGTGAGCAGCTCTCACTGACATCACGCTGATGATCACGAGTGATGTTTCCAGTTCTTGTCTTCGTTATTCATTTGTCATTGCAATACCGACAACCCTAAAATCATTAGCCTGCTGCAGAGCAGCATTTTTACACATTGGCTGTTGAATTTATTTATCAAATGGCCTTGTGCAATTACAGACAGGAGGACTTGAGTTGTACAGGTTTGCACTTCAAAGATCTATGGCCCCCCAATGTGCATGCACACACACACAGGCGCTCACACACAACACTGCAGCACTATCATCTACAGTAGCTTGCCGATTTATCCCCAGCAATGCTCACTAACCCCCACCCTCCCCCTGCTAATGCTAGCCTTGCCTTTTCTGTACCTACCATTAAATAGAAAGTCCCCCTGTTAGTGTTGGGCCTTGATTAATTGGTAGTTTAGCTGGTCGGGAACAGTGTCCATAGATAATATCAGGCTGCACCTACACCTGCAGCTGCATTGTTTAGCAACATCCTGACTCTGCTGTTTGTGTGTAAAACCCCATTATCTGGCCTCAGTTAGACTTTTAAACTAATAAGCTCTGTGTGTGTGTGTGTTTGTGTGATTCCTTCTGTGTGTGTCTAGCTATAGTGCTTTTGTGCACATGTAGTTACAGTATGTCAGTGCGTATGTTTATTTGGGGACATGTATAGTGCTTATCTTTTTAAAGGTAGCTGATAAGAAACGTTGATTTAAAGTAAATAATCCCAGCTTTGACTTGAATTCCACTTATTTTGCTGAACTACCTCATTTCACCTTGTTGCTACTGTATGTAGTAATATACAATTCAGAAATCATTGGTGATAAGTCATTATTGCAATCATTCTTATATATAAGATGAAATTGTAATAAGAAAGTGTGAATTATTTTTAGTTATTTTAGTCTGACATGGCTACTTCTAATATTTTTTTTCTATCTATCTTTTTCTCTCACCATAGGAATCTTCATACTCATTTGCACTGAAATGCCTTATCAGCCTTTCCACTGTTATATTGCTCGGTCTTATAATAATGTACCATGCCCGGGAAATCCAGGTGAGTCCATCACAGAGAAAATAATGAATAAAATAATTATTCATTACGTGCGGTGATAATGATGACAGCCACAGTTCATTTCTACTGATAATAATAAATGTGTTTATGATAAATGTTGTATGTATTGTAAATAAAAAAGGAGTGTTTGCATGTAAATATATTTATTTAATTGATCATTATAACACTGTGATACTAATAATAATAAGTTTGTAGCCAAATATTACTTGTCTCACAACTTTGTAACTCGGAGTTTGGAATGACAGATACATTGAAGGTCTGTTGGGCTGTAGATGATATAAAAATGAGAAACGGCAAACTAAAAAGGAATGTGTGGAAGATAATACTAACACAAGTACTTGGTGTTTGTTTTCCTTCAGTTGTTTATGGTCGACAATGGTGCGGACGATTGGAGGATAGCCATGACTTATGAGCGGATCTTCTTCATCGTGCTGGAGCTGCTGGTGTGTGCCATCCATCCCATCCCGGGCCAGTACGTGTTCACATGGACAGCACGGCTGGCCTTTACCTACACGCCGTCGGTGGCCGACGCTGACGTGGACATCATCCTCTCCATCCCCATGTTCCTGAGGCTCTACCTGATCGGCAGGGTCATGTTACTCCACAGCAAGCTGTTCACGGATGCTTCGTCTCGCAGCATCGGCGCCCTCAACAAGATCAACTTCAACACACGCTTTGTCATGAAGACCCTCATGACCATCTGTCCAGGAACTGTTCTGCTGGTGTTCAGTATATCCTCCTGGATCATTGCTGCATGGACTGTGCGCGTCTGTGAGAGGTAAACTCAGGGCTGTGAATAATGGATGTTGCTCAGGACAAATTGACAAACAAAATGGCTGATGCACAATCACACGTTGTGGATTGGTAGATACCTTTCCTACCTTCACTCTCGTCTCTGTTTTGTCCCACGCTTCTCAGTGTTACCTTGTTTTCCGTCGCTCATCTGCACTGGTCCACACAAATGTGTCAAATCACTAGGATAGATCACATGTTAATACACATGTGTACAGGAAGGCACACAGAGATACGCCCCCCCATACTACTCCACTGCCTGATTGTTTAGAAACACCCTGACATACGTTTCGTTAGCTCAGCAATCGCTCCACGAATCCCCACTCCTTGTTTTTATTGCTATTTTAGATAACTCGTCCATAATTCATGAGTGTCTAATTGTTTGTTTGCTGAATGGTTTGTTTTGGTAATGCGGAGCACCCCCCAGGATCCCCTAACCCGTTTTCTCCCCAAAACTGCGCATCGGGCTTTGTCTCAAGGGGGCAGCAACGATTTCCACTGAAAATGAAAGAGGCAGGGTGAAATGAAGAGCTTTTTTTTCTTTTACATTTTGCATTTGCATAGGGAAATGAGACGTTAATACCAGCTTTGATGTTTTAAAATCATTTTTGCATAGTTGGAGTGGAAGAGGGACGGGTGGAGAGTGAGAGATCTATAGCTGCTGTTCTTGTCAGACCCAATATGATACTGTACAGGTTCCTCGTTGTAAAAGTTAAGCATCGACTCAGAGGAATTCTTTGCTTTTGGTCTTTCAACCAGGCCCTGTTTTCAGATGCTCAGTTTCCTCCTGCAGCTCATCTCACCTGCTTTTACTAAGTACCTTCCCTCCCTGCCGCTAACTCTACTCTTAACTCCCCCCACGTATTAACACCTGTCACTAACCACTTACTGTCCCACGCCCAACCCTGGGTCCTGTCTGACCTTCAGCATCTCTAACTGTTGGTTGGTGGGTTTTAACCTTAAGGGGTGGGGGGCTGGTGTGAGCCCCAGAGGCTTTTCCTTTTCCAGAACTGTTAAAAATATTTCTATACAGTCCAGTTCATGGATACTAGCACACATTGCTTCCATTATCTGTCTTTATTATTCCCAACTGGAGCTATAACCTTGAAATAGCCTAAACTGGTCAAAATTCAATATCATTACTAAAATCTGGTCTTTAATATGTCATTATATAAGACAGGAATTTCATATAAATTGCACTGGAAGTAACTAAGGCAGTGGACATCTGATACTGCACATTTCTAACCCTACAGTATGCTGATGGAAATCTGGATTTAAATAGTTGATTAGATGAGAACCGCAGAATCTCTGCTAGAGTCTTGGTAGACTGGTTTGCTCACACACCGTGACACACACGTTTCGTGAGCAGTGCATGCCATTAGTCCTTTGGTATCACTTTCAGAATAACATGTGTTCCCATGGGTGGATTTGTGTACGTTTGTCTACGTGTGACACCACAGATGGGTGCAAGCATGCACATGGAGCTGTGTATGCATGTGTGTGTGTGTGTGTGTGTGTGCGTGCGTGTGTGTTTGTGCGCAAGCGTGTGTTTGTGTGCGCGCATGTGCGTGTGTGCGTGCATGCATGTGTGTGTTTGTGTTAATGTTTTGTTGTACTTTCTATTTCCCCACTATGCTGCTCCATAGGGATACCATGTGAGTCCTCGTTCTCCAGCCGTGGAAAAATCAACTTGCCATTTTGCACCGAGCTGGCGCCACTGCTGCCCTGAGTGTGGTTTGGAGGGTGGGGTGTTAGTGGGGAGAAGGGGCAGCCCCTCTAAAACAATTTACCGTTGATCCTCTCCAAACTCAGTCTGGCAAAGGAGGATTAGGTAGGCCGTCTAGTTGGCATCAAAGTGGCACTATCCTTCTGGCCACAGCAGAGAGCAACGGTGTGAGCAGCACTTTGAAGCAAGCGTCTCTTTGCTAACTGTTGTGTGTTAGGCCGGTAGGGACTGGAGGAGGTGGAAGAGGAGGAGGAGAAAGAAATTTGTGCTAAAATGGAACAGCTCCTTCAAGTCACCTTCACGAGTCTGCCAGAGGGCAATATGTATTTTCTCATTTCTCTCTCTCTCGCTCTCTCTCTCTCTCTCTCTCTCTCCTTATGCAATTGTTATAGATCCACATTGCACAAAAAGTCTTTTTAGTAGCAACTCCAAAGATTTGTCAAGGAGCAAAAGCCTTTCTGTTCTGTTGTGTTCACACATTACCATCTCATTATGTGTCTCCCTTCACAAAATTAAATGAACAATGTTGTAATAGTTTTCCACAGACTTTTGTTTCTCCTTCCCCAAAGATGTTGCTCTAAGAATAAAAACAGGTTGTTTCTAGTGGCCAGTTATCAGGTCATTGTCTGTACTAGGTAATGTACTTTTAGTTTGGGATGTATGAGTAGTGTTAACAGTTCAAAGGCAGGTAAATGAGGGCATTGCTTTCCATTGTTGCACAGCTTCTTAGATGGAGACACTTGGAGGGGTTTTCTCAGTGCTGAATTGTTTCCAGTTTGTTTGTTTGTTTGTTTTTACACCCATGAACTGAACGTCCTCATCCTCTTTCGTCCCCTCCTCTAGTAAACATCGAAACAGCATGCACGTTTTCATGTTTACTTATCAATCCCATCATTTCAAGTAAAATTAAAAGGGGGAAAAAAGAGGCGCTTGTTTCCCAAAGTGCTGTGTGTGACTGTTGTAGCTTCTGTTAAATGTGCCGTTACACTGTCACAATGACCACGCTCCTGAGCCAATCAAAAGGCAGTATTATGTGAGATTGGACGAGCACGGAGTCTACCTGGAAAATGCCTAGATGGGGGGAATGAAAGACACACAACCTGAGGGACAGAGAGGGGTGGAGGGAGGGTGGAGTTGGGAGGCATGCTAATGTCACAGTAGATGGATTTGACACCGGTCACTGGTCCCCTTTCCCTTCATTTTTTTAAACAGCACATCTTCAGAGCTAACCTACCTCCACTAAGCTCCTTAACTAAGCTCCTTTGGCTTCTCCCTCACTTCCATAAGGCCCCCTCCCTCTCTCTCTCTTACTCCTGACTGATCCTCTACAGATCTCCTACTATACCCATCTAATGTGGCATGCTTTGCAGTTTTTCTTCATTTCTCCCTTACTACTGATTCCGTCCCTCTGCCTTCCCTTATCCATAGCAAGCAGGCCTAATCCAGCCAGAACTCACTTACACACTTGCATGCATGTTTTGCCTGCCTCCCTGGTTTCTCGCTCCTTCTTCTCCTTAACCGTTATCTAATGCTCTTCCCCTCCTGTTCTGACTCTGTTATCTGAAGCAAAATGCTCTATTTCAAGGTAATGTGAGACTGTTGTTTCTCACCTTGCTTTCTCCACCGAGCACTGAGGATGGTAGGCTACATAAAAAGATGAGCTTTTAGGAAAGTTTAGCTGACTTTTCCTCAGAGCACAGCACTGGATTATCAGGCTTGAGTTACAAGCAGCTACACCTACACCCAAGGTCTGACATCCAGATTGTGTCATCGCTTAGCTACAAGACACAAACAGCACCAGCCAAGAACAGACTGTCCAAATGTCTAACAGGAGAAACGCACATCACTCTCTCACAGCAACAACAGGTTTACATAAAATATTCAGCTAAATTTACAACTTTGCCATTTCCAGGCTTCAAATGGAGACACACACAGATCTGTCACTGAACACTGACACAAAACAGACAGTGTTGATGTTTGACAGAAAATGTCTTTTTGATTCTACTGGCTAAATTTAGGATGACAACTCTGAAATGTATTCATTACTTCAAAAGTTCAGTCTGTTCAAGCCTTTCTGATTATGACACATATAGTTCTAGTTTAAAGTTAAAGGTTTCTCTATATGGACCCTATTAATCTGACTTTGGCTTAGAAATGCACACCACCACATGTCAGGACTAATTTTTTTTTTTCTTTTTGTACTTTTTAAAATGTATTGTGACAGATATAAAATTGATAACATTATTCTTACCAGCTTAAGAGAATCATAACCCTTATGTTGCTGGCATCTGCCTAAAATCACAGTGGCTAGGTAGGTACTGAAGTACTCGTTTTAGGGCCATTTTCAGATTTTTTTTTGTTTTGTTTTAAAGATCTAATTGCAATGAGAAATTTGGGCCATTGCTGAAAGGAAAAGATGTGTAATTGTCTAGATGTAGATTAGCAAGAAAAAATGGCAATACCAAAAGTATGTTTAAGCATCTGGTGTCATTGCATGAAACTAAACTATAGTACAACTGTGTTCTTGATGCAGGGATAGGCAACTCTCAGTTTATTGGTACTTGTGAGTGCTGCTTAAGCTTAAGGACACCGCTTTACCTCAGGTAAAATCTATTATCTAAGAACATTAGAGCTACTGTAAAGCTTTGATGGGGGCAAAAACGCACTGGCAGTGTATAGAGGTAAAGACTGCATCACCGCTGCAGTGTTTTTTTGGTTTTTTTTTTCAGCTCAAATGAGGATTTACATTAAGTCATAAACGTGTCAAATGTTGCAACTAAAAGGTTGCAATTGCTGAACAAACACAATCATATTAGAGTTCAGTCACATCAGCATCACACTTCCACTTCTGTGCAGACGCAGTAAATTTTGTTAATGGCAAATACACTTCCTTCCATTTACAGTATTTGGACTATTATGTTGGGTTAGTATGTAGAGACTCACAAACTCCTAAATGCTGGGGAGGAGAGGGAAAGAAGACCACTAGAACAGCTAACTGTACTCAAACTCAGGACTTTTTGAATCATTGCTCTGGTATTATTGAAATCCTGTAAGATATACCGACAAACATTTAACTGATGTTTGATAAGTAAAAATGAATAATGGAACTGGAGCTGAAGGTAAAGAAAGAGTCTAAATGTTTGACAACTACAAATGCTGGAGAATACACAGACAGAAACTAACTAATCACTCCATAGGAGGAAATTAAATCTTGAAAACCTAAACATTTTTTTAAGCTGGTATTTTATGGGGAACCTGCATGTGGGAACATGTTAAGGAGGAACTTCACAGCGTCTCGGGTTCTAACGAACAAGCGCTACCTTACAGCCATACGTGGTTTTGTGGGTGGAAGTACAGCAAATAAGATCTTTTGTGTGGTGCACGGTGCATTGGGAGAACTGGGAACATGAAGGAAAATGCTTAGGTGTAATGAGTTGGCAGTGGAGGTGGAGTGGTGGTGGTGTTTCAAAGCTTGTCTGCGTCCCCTGAAGGTTGGATGCCTAGAGTTTGCAGCAAAGTAAACTTTAACACTACTGGGTATATGTTGAATTTCCCGAACTTCATTCCAGCTTAAGCACAAGCACAGGTTTGTTTACAGTTGACTTTAGTGTTGAGAGTGACTGAGATGGGGATTCCAGTCCTCATACAGGGTTTTTTTTTTTTTTTGGAGGTGTCTGTAGCCCAATCCTATCAAATATTTCTAATAGAATCCTCGCTATCTGATAACCCCAGAGACATAACCACAGTCCAACTCTGAAACATTAAGATTAAAGGCTTCGTGAAGGGTGTGTCCTGTCTGGTGGCCTTTAGATTAGGAAGGACAGCCGCAGCAGGTCGAAGTGCTCCAGTATGAACATTTGTGAGGGTGGTGCCACAGGAATGTGTCACTGACATCATTTATTTCATTTGCAACTACAAGAACCACTGTGGTGTCAGCTACTCTGGAAGTTTAATGAGTCCGGATGAGATTCACACTCACACACTTGATCATTTCTAGCAAGTGAAGCCTGCCTTGATGCAACACCTGCATGTCAGCGAATGCAAGCAGTTCTTATGGATTCACATCTAAGATGGTTTAGTTTGTTATTTAATTACAGTCATATGTCATTGGTGAAAAAAAAAAAAAAAAAAAGCTTCCATAACGTATTGACAATCCCAATGAATAAGTGTGTAGTTATTTTGATCCAGCATGTTGCCATGACCCTCACTTAAATTTTCATGTGCAGTCGCTTTTCACTGATAAAAACATTTTGCTCCCCTCAGTGAATATACAGGTGGAACAGGGAGAGATGTGCCAGGCTACAGAGATGGCAGTTCATTGTGTCACACTTACTGGAAAGCTGATATCCACTTTCTGTGACACAGCAAGCCTCTTTTTAGGTTTTTCTTTATTTCAATTATATATTTTATCTTCATTGGCTGAAGTACAATTACAAGACACCTTGTGAAACTGCCACTCCTCCTTGTTTGATATTCACATGTGGGGTCGTGATCTTAAATCCTGAGACTGGCCAAGTATGTTTAAGAATTCACTGACCACAGTTAAACATGATGGCTGCAGATGCTACTTTCTGTCATCTGCATATGTGCTTGAATTGGCGTAAATGGAGCACAAGTTTTTCTTTATTTTTTTTTTTAAAACCTGCAAACATATTACAAAATGCTCACATCCAATCAAGGTCCACTTTGAATGCGCTGCTGCTGCCTGCTTGCTTTGCATATTGTCTCTGCTGTAAAAATACTGTTAGGTTTGCAGTTTCTTTAATTAGATCATCAGTTTGAGTTTAATCTGCTCATGTTTACTGCAACTAACACACACCCTGATGAACATCCCATTATATTTGTCCCTTAGTTATCTCAGCAAGTGCTTGAATTCATTTCTATCATCAAAACTTGTACCAAAGGAAACAGTGATAGGGGAAGGGATGTTATTTTTCACAGACAGAATGTTACCCAGCACCTTTTGAATGTGGACTTAATAATTTTTAAATCGACCAGCTGAGGAAAATAGAAACAGAAGCATGGTTATTGGTTTGCCTGAAGGAAGGTTTGCTGTAGAATCAGGCTATTTGTTTATTTTTCTTACCTCTTAACAGATGCATATATTAGAGATGCAAAATATATAAGTGACATTTATATGTAGGATCCTTTAAGCAACTTTCTTCTTTGGAAAACACACTTTGCCTTATTCTAACGTTGAAACAAACAGTCTGGCTGCTTCACAGTATTCTTATGTGTAAAATAATTGCTGGCAAGAACACTTTTCATTAAGAAAATGGATTATTTACATTGAATTTAGAGTATTTTAAGGGCTATAACTAAACATACAAACAAATATACATGGGTCCAAACATTAGAGATGTTTGCAAGTTTCAAAAGTCCTACTCAAGTTTTAAGTTTTTAAATTATAGTCCACATGATAGCATTTTATGAGCTGTAAATTCCTTTCCTTTTGTTCTTAAACAGAAATAGCATACAGTAAATTGCAGTGTTTTAAATCAGACATTTCAAATATTCCTGATGGGTTTTGTGTGTGTGTGTGTGTGTGTGTGTGTGTGTGTGTGTGTGTGTGTGTCTGTGTGTGTCTGTGTGTGTGTGTGTGTGTGTGTTAGCAGAGGGAAGTATGTGGCTCATTTGATCCATCATTATTATTGTGTTTTGTCAGGGATTTTGCCATCAGCTGCGGCTCCAGTAGTTCCTCATAGGTGCCATAAGCTCATTTATATATACAACCTCGACAACACTTTGTGATGATGGATTGTTCATTAGTACACATAAACAGAAATCATCATAGCATTGGTTTGATATATTGGTGATAATTAAAAAAGACTGATGAAGATGTTCACTTTGAAGAGGCTATCGTTCCCTGTTATTGTTGTCGACCTGTTTAATTGCAGATCTAGACTTAGATTTTTTTACCTAATTTCTCATGTGTTGTGTGAATTGTGCTGTACTCCTAACTCATCACAGAAGCAAGGTTTAAGAGCTCATAGGGATGACAGTATTATTTTATACAATAGCGGATAAATAACGTAATCTCTGGAATATTTGAGTGAGTGATGCCAAGATATAATGCTTTCACTTAAGTGTCTGTCAGGGAGAATTTAACAGCTGGGGATAAAACTGTCTGCTCTAGACACTATGTACCTCTTGTCCTGGAATAGGTTGAAAGTGGTGCCAGCTCTTCTCCATGCTCTTCCAAAACTCGACACAGTATATTGAGAGCCTTCAAATGCTACTGACCAGATCCCAGTTCAACCTCTGTCTCTGCTTCCCTATTGTTGTTCCCCTATCTCCTGTCAGAGTAGAAATCTGTGTGTTGAAACAATATTGCTACATGCTCCTTATAAAAACAGGCATTAAAACAGATCACATTCTGTAAACATTTAGCTTGTAAAGCCTATTTTTGGGTTATTGGTACATCAGAGAGAAGACCACTGTAACACATTGTTCTCTGTGCTAAAAGATGCCACATATTTCTGCCTGCCTTGAAGACATGACTCACTCTCTGCACGCCTTGATGACAAGATGAATGAAATTAACATACTAGTCACTTGCAATTACAATATTTAGCCAGCTGATCAAGGTTAGCCCCCTAGCAGCTATCAAAGGGTGGCTGGCGAAGTGTCGGGATGCAGGTAAAAGAGACAGGGGTGTCAAATTCAATAAGCTTCTTCCTTTGTTACGCACCCAATCCTAACCCACTGTTTACAAATGAAAGCCTGTCTAAGAAGATGTACAGTCCCCTGCCACCTGGTGATCCCGCAGTAGTTGTCAGAGGTTGTTTTCAGTTCTAAATGGACCTCAGGTTTTCCCATCATTCCCCTGCTCTCAATATACTGGCTTTGAAGCATGCAGGATGCAGACATGTTTTTTTATTCCTGCATGGTATTGTACAGACTGCTTCTCTGCATGTCATTTAAAGCTTGAATCCCACAAACCACACACTTTTCTGTCGTTCTATGGAAAAAAAAAAAAAACAGTGCTCATAGTTATTTTTCCCCTTGACTTTGAGCATTAATAGAAACTGAGAGTGGGAGTTTGAAGAACTGCAGAGGGCATGATTAGTTTGCTTATGACATCTGATCACAATGAACTGTCTTGGAGGAGCGGTCATTTGTACGGAACCAACTCAGGATTTATTCTGATGTAAAGTGAAAGTTGAGCTAAAGTCTGTGTCTGGCCCCAAGAGTTTTCATCTGTACTTGTGCACTAATTAGAGGTGATTGTTCTGGGCATTTTGAGTTGACATGCTGGGTCACTGCTGGATAGTTCAAAGACATTTGCAATTCATGACTGGGTCAGTGAGAATACCTTAGAGAAAAGCCTTAACAAAATCCTGAGAAATTAAACTCCATCTACATTGTCTTGTTAGCGAGAAGTGCCAACATGTTTAATAAATATTTGATTTGAACTCTGAAATTAAATCTTATCTGATCTCCTCCTAGACAGCCCATTGGGAATAATCAAGCAAGTTGAATTGTGGGGAGGGATAAGGCAGATTTGCCTCTTTGATGGACTTTTGTCTTGCTGCAAAAGGTATGGGAATGTCATCATCAATCCAGCTTTGTACAGTGTGGTTTTAATAGAAATGTCTTTGCGTATGCACCGCAGGCCTTTGGACTGACAATTCAAGCATGGCTGTCAGCTATTTTCAGCCAACAACATGTTTGAAGTGATGATTTGCATTGCCAAACCTTTTTTTGTGGCAGCATACACTCTATGGACAAAGATTTAGAGCACACGGTGACCAGTAATCCTATTGTTAGTTTGATTTAAAGCAGCAGCATTTTTGGATACACATTTGTTGGGGTTGTCATAGTCAAATCAAGTCTGACCTGCGGTACTCTTTATCCAGTCGCTTACAGAGACATGGCCTCTTTGTCATCGGAAACATGTTTTCTGAAATTGTAGGTTTGATGCTAATGTGCAACAAGAGCAAGTGATTTGGCCATAGACCCATTTTTTTTTAATGCTCTGTATCATTCATCTCACCAAATGGTTAATTTTTATATTGACATTGAACATGAAACACGCATTTGGTGGTTTTTCATTCCATCAAATTCTTTAAATCAAATTATATTTGCTTTTTTCCTGCCTACATGTCAATTTAAGTTTCTTTCCCATTAAACATGTTTCTCCATTAAACTCTCAGATAGACATGACTTAAAAGCAAAGAACAACAGAAATAAATCAGTGTCTCGATACCACTGAATATGCACATTTCTAAAATTGCACCCTGAATGAACTTTGATGCATTTTTTACATGTCTACCAAACTGGCTGTACAAAAGAGCTGTAAGACTTCGCACCATGATTTCTTCTTCCTCGATCTTCACCACCTCCACCTCCTCCACCCACCACCCCTGTTTGGTTCACACACAGCACCACGTCATCCTCCAGCATGCTCACATTCAAGAAACAGTGTCCAGTTTTACTGACTGTGTGTTTCCCACTTCTGCTTCTCTTCATCACTTCAGGTATCATGACAAACAGGAAGTGACCAGTAACTTCCTGGGAGCCATGTGGCTCATCTCGATTACCTTCCTCTCCATTGGCTACGGGGACATGGTACCGCACACGTACTGTGGGAAAGGCGTGTGTCTGCTTACAGGGATTATGGTGGGTTCCTCTCTTGTTCTCTCAGATAAATACATAACATACTGACAAGACAGTTCTGACTGGAACAGCTGTAAAACTAAGCCTCAACTTAACACTCCACACTGTCATGAACTTACTGCAAAAAGAAGCACATATTTGAGCTAATTCTATATAATTTTACTTGTGGAACGCTTTAAATTGCTTAATATGTTATGATCTTGAGCAAATTGTGATTTACAGTCAGTGAGTGTGTACAATCCATTCTTACTTACTTACTTTTTTTCACATGTATGTTTTCACCTACTCTGCTTTTTTGATAAACTGATTTCCTAACAGTGAACTGTGAACGCAGCTTGTGTTTATTTTGTTATACTGACAGAAAGAACCTGAAATTGCCTGAGACTGTACTTCGTCGTTCATATTTTAAAAACCTCACAGTTTCACTGTTCTTTTAGTTGTATTTGAGTAGAGATTTAAGTGAAACCAGCCAAATCCAACCGACTGTTTATAGTTAAACATTCCAAGATATTTGTTGTTCGGCATAAGGTGTCAAACATGAGCTGCTCTTTATTGGAGCTCATTTTTTATTATTTTTTTCTAGTAAAGTCAACAAACTGTATCTTGAAAGCTTTCAAACAAAATGTTGCTGTCTTTATACAACAGGGAGCTGGTTGCACTGCACTGGTGGTTGCAGTGGTAGCCAGGAAGCTGGAGCTGACCAAGGCTGAGAAGCATGTCCACAACTTCATGATGGACACACAACTCTGCAAACGAGTGAGTCACAGTATACTGCCGCATTTTGCTTGGTTTTTACAACAAGGGTCACTGCACCACATTTTGATGTCATTTGTTTTTAGAGGTTTAAAGTAGAAGACTACTTTTGAATTGTATCCAGTGTATTAACTAATACGGGTTTAGAGTGGATTGATTGTTGGATTGTCCCCAACAATATGGCCTTTACTTTGCTGTTGTTTGTATGTTGATGCCTTTAGTTGGCGAACGCATGTAGTGATCTGATAAAGGACTGGGTTGAGGGCTGTAAAAAAGCTATAGAAGTGTTGATCAGATACGGTGCCTTACCACTCTTTGAGTTCATGAGTGATTATTCACGAGTCTGGCGTCAGTCAGCAACAGGTTGAAAATCAAGTTGGACGTCAACTTATCTGGTATGTGAGTACAAACTGCTTTCTTGAATACCCATTTCTGGCACCTAACAATCTAAAAGTATCCAGAGGTAAAATGTTAATGTTAATAAAATAAAGATCAGAAATGTTGGGAAAAAAAAAAAAACATCTCAAGGACCCACCACTTTACATGGTTTCCTGAAACATTATTTTCTATTATTATTATTTTCAGTTTTAGAGGTTTTCTGTATGGGCTGGCATTTTTAAAAATCATTACTCCGTTACTCATTACTAATTTTCATATTTCTATGTAGTTTGTATTTCTTTCAGTGAATACCATTAATCACGATGGC
Source organism: Mastacembelus armatus (assembly GCF_900324485.2). Classification (NCBI taxonomy): domain Eukaryota; kingdom Metazoa; phylum Chordata; class Actinopteri; order Synbranchiformes; family Mastacembelidae; genus Mastacembelus; species Mastacembelus armatus. Next base: position 10,335,650 of record NC_046649.1, on the reverse strand, counting down.
CTGAAATGGGTGTGTCGCACCAGTGCAAGCCATTAGGGAGGTCACTGGTAACATCATGTTCATGTTTGCCTCACAGGTAAAGAACACAGCTGCCAATGTACTCAGGGAAACATGGCTCATCTACAAACACACCAAGTTGGTCAAAAAGATAGATCATGCCAAGGTGCGGAAACACCAGCGCAAGTTTCTCCAAGCCATTCACCAGTAAGTCCTGCACTGCATTTGCTTTGTCTCTTCTAATTTAATAATAAAATCTTTGACAGAAAATATGACAGTTGTTTACCACCAGTCAACAAAGGAGAAGTCACTCAGCATGCTCTAACACTTAAATTACTCTGTTTTTTAAAAAATAGTTCTTAATATCTTCCATCCATGTTATTGTATTTAATGTTATTGGTGGTACAAAATATTTTGGCTGTGTTTTTAATAGATCTATTGCTATTAAACTGATGAAATGTAGTCATAGCTGTGAATATGTATTACCTCTAGCCTTTGTTACAATTACCTTTCAGTGTTATGCTCACACACATGCACACATGGACATACACAAGCAAACACACTGCAATCTAGTGTAATTGTCCTTCCTATTCCCCTCCCCGTCCCCCTCTCCCTCTGACCCTCTTTTACCCTGTGCTTTCAGTGAGAAGTGTAATGGTTGCACTCGTTTCGTGAATGTTGTGGGGTTAAAACTCTGTACTGTGTTCTGTCTTTGTTTCGCTCTATCACTGCAGAGCTCAGAAGTAAGTTGAGTCTTCTATGTATCCTCCTCCTACTGTTTCCTTAACATCCTCCTACTCCTCTCTCCATGTCTACGTTTGACATGCATGAAAAAAGGCGTTTGTTACCCCCCCAAAAAAAAAAACAAAAAAAAAACAAAACAAACAAAAAACAAATGCTGGATGCCGAGTTGTTTTTGTTTTTTCCTTTACTTTGGTGTTCCATTTACTTCCCTCTCCCTCCCATTTCCCCTTGAATGGAATGAAACAAAAAAAAAAAAAAAAAGCATCAACATTTTGCCACCAGTGTCAATATTGAGGGGTGTCTGGAGAGAACGTGTGAAAGAATCTTGCACAGCTTGAAGATTTGTTGGCCTGGCCAGCAGTTCATAATCATCTATGATGTACTGTACAATGTTGCTCATGATTAATATAGCTGCTCTGGAGGCTATATTAACCTGCATCAACAGATCTCATCCTGCAGTCCTGATGGTTTTGTGATGACATGAACACACGTTGCAATGTACTGTAGTTTTAATGAGGTTGAAATGTTTGTTGTTTTCTTTAAAGTTGATTTTTGCTTTGTTTTCCTTTCTTATATGAGATTAAATGACAACGCTTACACGACACTGAAGACATAACTCAGAAAGATGAGATGCAACAAGGTTTTGAGGAATCATTTTGTACTCGTAATGTGTTACACTAATAAGTAGCACTTTTAGCTCTTAGCCTATATTCTTCGACAGTCATAAGTGATAACAAAGTTGAGCAAATGGACACATGTGAGCTGAACCGTTTCCCGCAGAGATAGAGCCGTAAGCGAGCAGTCTCACTCTGCTCTGATATACTGATTTGCACATGAATAAATGCCCTTGAATGTCATCCTGTCTCATAATTTGCCGAACAGGGAAATTCTTCCTCTCACACATCCAGATGATGGCTGTGTGATGCCACCGCGAACAATGACACATTATTCACAACAGCGATAACAGTTTTTACAGTGCCACAATGTATTTGATTAGAGATAAGGAGGCACAATGTTGAAGGCATCACAAAACATGTCCAGCATATCATTGTGCAAGTTATTTGAAATGTCTATGTTGCGGTATGTTCAGCAGTGTCATTAGACAGTTGTTCTGGCAAGCTTCATCTTTTATCTGTGGCATCCACACACACACACACACACACACACACACACACACACACACACACACACACACACACACACACACACACACACACACAATCCAGCTTTGAAATACTCACGTTTCATTGTGCACAAAGTCACTCACAGTCACTGCACGCTTTACTGAATGACCAGTGTATGCAGTCCTACCACTCAGCTGTGTGTAGCACTGGCAAAGGGCATGGCATTTTTCCCCCCTTTTTTTAATGTCTTACTTTTGGGTAGAAAGAGATGAGACCGTGTGATTTCAAACACATGTTGGGGTTTTCTTGCATGGAAGCATATTGCACTTTGACTGTAAAAATGTCTTGTTTTGTTATACAATTATAATAATGCGTTTTTTTTTTTTGTGTAACACTGAGATGTATTCCCTCTTATTCAAAAAACAGATTCTTTTTGTGTTGTAACAAGATCATCTCTGTCAACACCGTCATTGGTAAATATATATGAGAAAAATTACTCCTGAAAACATCACACCATTATGAGAAAAATATCCTGTAACAAGAAAGAGACCCTGATAAACCAGTCTTTATATTTTTAAAAAGGGGTGTAGTATGCTTCTGCAATTTTGCATGTTTTGGTTGGTATTGCATTGAGCAAGACCATGAATGCTTGTGTATATATACATATATATACATATATATATATATACACACACATTTGTAAAGTATATGTATTTATGATGCATGCAGGTTGTTCACTCTTTTCAGTGTCATGAGTGAGAGAGCACTCCTGATAATGATGTGTTGTTCCTCCTCCTCCTTTCCTCCCTACTGGTCCTCTCTGCCCCTTCATGACCTCAAATGACCTGTCTCTCTATGCTCCATTCCTGCAAACTGCCATCCTGTCCCGTCTTCCATTTATTCACACTTTTTTGCCTGCTCACCTGCTCTTCCCCACTTCCTCCTTCCCTCATCTGCCTGGTTGGACCTTCCTGTTCGTACACGCAGACTGCGCAGTGTGAAGATGGAGCAGAGGAAGCTCAATGATCAGGCCAACACCTTGGTGGACCTGGCAAAGGTAAGTGTCCTAAATTACCTTAAAGAATGCAATATCTTATATTTTTATACAATAATCAGTTACATCTAGTCTATTAACAATCAACAATGGATCATGTGACTATGTATAATGAAAAACGGTTTATTTACAGTCTGCCTCACTCTGCAGTTCCTTCCCTCTGTAATCTTGGAGCATTTGAGCACTTTTTTCAAATCTGTTTTGTTTTCATTGTGTAGCCCAAAACACTAAATCCTGCTGACTCCAAATGAATGACATCCATTTGAAATGTTTATAAGGCATTGTTTGCAAACACACATAATGCATCAATGGCAAAATTAATTATCACAGTTTTAAAATTAAAGTAATTTACTTGAATAAAGGAAGTAAGTGACTTGATGTAAATTTTAGTACATACTGGTCCATGTATTCTGTGCAGGCGTTAATTTGGGTTGTATGAGTTTATCTACTTATTCTTCCTTGTTTTGCTCGTCCATTTCTTGGCATTCATGAAACTGCCAGTACAAGAAAGACTCTATATGGCCTGTGTCATGTTCCGATAGCCTAAAGTTTTAGGCACATTTAATTTCGAGGTGTAGTCCGAAAGACAGGTTAAGTCTTAAGATCATCTCAACATTCATTGTAAATCTACAGTTTAATTCTTGGTAGAGCCTGTTTTAAACCCGACTACCTTTACATCTACTAAGATGCCTACTTCATGTTCTGTTGGTACCAAATGTATGCATGAACTGGCAGTCTGTTTTTGCTAACATCTAAGGTAACTCAACTGAAGCCTGGTCCTACTGCATGAGAAGTGAGTCTTAAGTGTTTCAGGAAGCACACATTGTAGTGTGTGTCTCTAAGAGGGTGAATACAGACATGCCTCAGTAGTTTCTGTCATGCTGTATAGACATCAGCTGACCCACCAGAGCAGAGCAGAGAGGGGGTTCAAAGGGAGGTGCTTCTGCAGCCTCATTTGATGTGGATGGCATTTACACTCCAGTGTGTATTTTAAAAGGTTTTGAGGCCAGCTCCTTTAATGTGTGTTTACTTGCCCTTGCTCTCTATGGACAGATCCATCTGTGTGCGCTCTATAGTAGTTCAACGGCTCAGTGTCTCTTTATCAAACCCTATAGAGAAGTAACCCTTTGATTTCTGTGTTGAAAACAAGATACAAATAACCTTATTTGCAGTGTTGGGAGTAACACATTAGAGAAATAACACATTACTAATAAAATCTTGGTAATAATATAGCCATTACAACCTCAGTGATTCATGTTATAACAACGCATTTTAATTAAAAATTAAGTGGTGTTAGTTTTTTTAAGACTTTACAAACACTGTCAGACATCTCAGCACCTGTACTGTAATGCATTACAATTCAGAAATAGTAATATTGCCATGTAACTAATTACTTTGCAAAGTAATATATTAAATTTAAGAAGTCATTTGTCCAACACTCTCTTGAAATGTATGAAAGTGGCCCTAAGAGGGAATGAAATATCTGTAAGTTTTACTGATCCTATTACATTACATTACTATTCATGCAACTGTCATAGCACATACAGACATTATATGTAGATACCACATACATTAACACTGGTCCCACTGCATCTATGGTTGGAGCAATAAGCACCTAAATAATAGAGACAGTTTCATTATGTGAATGAGTTCTGTCAAGTAAATACATAAAACATTAAAGACCTTCTCTAGCTATAAATGGATTGAAAGAGCTGCTTGTTAAAGCGCTGGGAAGATAAAATCTATGCTGACTTGCTGAAACTATACAACCACCCTCCATACTTCTTCCTGTCCTGATTTTCTTGCCTTCAGACTAAGTAAGTCAGATTTAGGCTGTCTACTTATGTACTTTATGATGAACTGTTACACGAAAGGCCTTTTTCCTGGCCATGTTACACATACAGTGTCTTCTGTTTATTCGTTTAATTTCTCATTGTGGATACATAGGTGTAAAACAACTTTTTTTTCTCTTGCCTCTCCCTCCGCCTCTTCTTTCTCTGTCCTCCTGTTCGTGCACCTTCCCAAACACATTTACATTCTCTCCTTCATTAGACCCAGAATGTGATGTATGACCTGGTGTCAGAGCTGCAGGAGCGCAGTGAGGAGCTGGATAAGCGCATCGGCACATTGGAGGACAAGCTGGACTCGGTGACGGGCAGCCTGCAGGCGCTGCCCTGCCTCATCTCCCAAGCCATAACCCAGCAGCAGCAGGACTTCCTGGACGGCTTTGTTCATCGCTTTCGGCCTGCCTCACTAGCCTCTGAGCGCTCTGAACGGTCTGAGCGATCTTGGACTTCCACTGCCCGTAGGCGGCGCTCACCCTCCACAGCACCACACACTTCCTCTGACAGTGGATAACCCTGGCAAACATTCTGCAATCACCTTCAAGCCCTACCTTTCCCCAAATCATTTGTCCACTCATTCTGTCCCATCCAAAGCCAACCCTGTAACTGCTGGAGAATCCATGTCTGGACTAATAATGAAACCATATCTTGACCCCTGACCTAATCCATCTCTCCTTCCTCCCAACCTAACATCAAATCCAAAAACCAATTCCTGTGTGACTGAGCCTCTCAGCACAGGACTGGATCAGAGCTATTCCAAAAGAACAAAAAAGTCAAAGACTTAAATCAAGAAAAAAAAACAAATGCATCCAAAAAAGAAAAACAGAAAAAAAAATTTAAAATGACTGAAAACCGAGATAAAGTAGAGATATGGTTTATGTTTTAGCCATTGTATGGCTGTTCAAGTTAGCTTTTTTTGTAAAAGCCCTTGTATAGTTAAAAAAATGACTGTCAGGATCGCTGGGGTGAGAGCTGGCTATCACACCGGAGAGTCCTTAACCACGAGGGGGGAAGTAGGTCTGTGGAGCCGAGGGCCTCGGCTCATCTGCTGGCCCACTGAGGCCATGGAGGACATCAGTCCACCCATACATCCGTCTATCTGTTTGTCTAGTGCGGAGAGCGAGACAAACCATTGGATTTCCCTTTCAAAAGACTAGTGTCATGGATTCTTTCCCACAGGTTAGCGTGAGTGCTTTAGGACAGGCTTTGAAAGTTCTGACGTCAGGTCAGTGTTTGAAAATGCGCTCAAGGGGGATGGGAAACTGTCACACAAAAGAAGAGCAAAGGGGATGCATATGGCATTACTACTGGGTAGGAAAAATTTACACAATTGCCAACTTTAAGGTTTCAGCTTCCTTGTTCTTACCAAGGGAAAAAAAGAGAGCGACTATCTTTTTTAGTTACATAGTGACATGTGATTTTTTCAGTGCCTGAATGTATAAATAGTAGAGGGTTATTTAATTACTAATTTCAGAGCTTTTTTACAATGTTAACAGTCTGAATACAGCATTGCATTCCTTTTTCAGATACATTCCTCTCCAAAAATTTAAAGAAAATGTCTTAATGTAATGCATAACATTGCCTCCATTACACAGCAACTCTAAATGTTTTGAAAAGCTTTTTTTTTTCTATTTCTACTAACACCATGAGAAATGAAAAATGTTCCGAGACAAAGTGAGACAGGATGAAAGAGTATTTGTGTTTGTCGGAGAAAAAGTTCACTATTAGCTCAATGCTGCACACTCATACACACAACAATGAAATATGTAGTAGTTTACCTTTCACCACCACTAATTAGAGCTTCCTGTGGTCTTCAATTAATGGCATGGCTCAAGGTCTGCTGGTATGTACAACCACACAGACACACATCAGGGGTCCAACTGAGAAACCAACCCTGACCCTTTGCATGGTTCTGTGCAAAAATGACAATGGAACACAATCTTCTTTGGATGGCTTGATGATTTACATGATTTTCGTTTTGTTTTTTTGTTTTTGTTATGTTTACTTGTCTTTGTTTGCTGCCTTTCTACCTTTGATTTATTTAATTTTTTTTTTTTTTTTTTTTTTTAGTTTTCTTTTTCTTTGCTAGGATAACTAGGGTGTTAGAGTTGCAGAACTTAGAGAGTTGCAGTAATGTGATTCTGTAATGCATTCCCTGTTTAAAATATGAGGTGAAGAAAAATCTCTATAACAAAAGAAAGGATACAAATAAAAGTGCTGAAGAAATGTTTCATGTTACAGAACCGTGAATTGGTCCCTCGGCAAGTTTAAAGGAATAGGTCGACATTTGGGACGTGTTCATTTGTTTTATAGCATTGCCACTCTGTAAAATGTCTGTAAATATAAAGCTACTGGTAGCCGTCGGTTTGCTTGGTTTAGCATAAACACTTGAAATGGAGAACGAGTTAGCCCTGTTAGTACTTCCTACAATCATTTATACACTGCAGGATTTCTCTAGGTTAAACAAACATGTTAATAGTTGAACTTTAAAGGTGCTGGTTAGCAGATTTTATCATCTTTATACAGAGCCAGTTAGCTGTTTTCTCACCTTTTTCCTGTTTATATGCTAAGCTAAGCTGACTAGCTGCAATCAGTGGGTTCATATTTACCCTACAGTCATGAGAGTGGTGTTCAGCCTCTCCACTAACCTTTTCAAGAAAACAACTAAGCATATTTCCCAAAATGTCAAGCTCTTTTGTTTTCTTTTTTAAATGACACTGAAACGCACTCGCTACGATAAAGAATCAGTTCGATTTTTATAAGATTTTTTTTCAGAGGCATGGTGTATGACATATTGTGATGACTTGTAAAGAGAATATTACTGAGTTTTAAAGTTTTTTTTCTCCCCTTGAAGAAGATCACAAAGTCAGTAGGTTAGCAGGCTAGCATGCTGTTCTAAAGTAGTGTGAATGGTAGATAATTTGAATCCCAAAATGACGTTAGTTCTAAAATCATCTTTATAGCCCCTTAAAATAACAGACAAACGTGATCAGAGGTGTTTCCTGGATTTTGATTATTTCCAAACTCCTTGGGGCTGAGCTAGATCTAAGACAGTTCACTCTCCCACAGGCTGTGGCCAGACACCTTTATTTAACAGCATATTCAGTTTACTGCAAGTGAAACTGAATCAAGCATGAATATTACCTTTTTCCTTTCAATCTGAGTTGATGAAGCATGACTCTTTACTGCCCCGACCTCACGTCACATCTCGTGCAGTACTGCACTCCACCCTTTCAGTTTGAAGGGATGTTTTTCATGTCAATCTTTGTTTCAGTCAGTGTCATCCAATGAGTCAGGATGGCTACTGGATGACTCTCTGGTTGATTACAACCTGCCTGTTTGTTTCTAAAGTTTCCACCATTACATCTGTCATTGTTTAGAGCATCTCTTCTGTCACCACAAAGACACTTCTTAAATAGCCCCTAAAATAATAACTAAAAAAAAAGACAGTGAGGGGGAAGCAGGGGAACCTCCAGGTCCTGTTCCATGTTGCACTCAGTGTGCAATATGCAGGTAGGATCATGGTGTGTGAGTGTCTTCCTCAGAGGGGTGTAACGGTGCCAGTGTTAAAAACTTCATCAGGAAACAGTAAATACGATGTTGGGGGTGTGGGGGGTGGTGGGGGAGAATATGAGAGTCATAGCTCATTTACTGACAAGATGTTTATTTTGGGCCTGGGGCCAACGGTCAGAGTGGGAGTCCTATAAATATGACTTCATTGTAGATGTCGCCAAGTAAACGGGACAAATGGTGGAAGATGGGTAAAGGTAGCTGGGTGCAATGCACAGCATGGTGTGGAGTAGAAACAACAAAAGGAATATGAAGTGTTTGAAATTTGGGCAAATATAGAGACAATGTTTTATCAATTGCACACCCTTTTTCTGTTAATGGAGGTATGATTAGCTTGTGTGTGTGTTTTTTTTTAATCCAGTTAAGGTTTGTTTTCTACAGACCTTAACCTGTCACCAACAAAGACCTGCCAAAATGTCATTCCAATATTTAATAGTGACCCAATTTGCTCCACTAGGGAACTTTAAAAAAATACACAGCATTTTGTAGTGAATTGAGGGACCATCATGACGTTACTTCAATGATGAGTCAAAGTGATAAATGCATCCCACAATCTTTTATTATCCTGAAAATGCAGGCTTTCCTCTCAGAGCCGCCATCAAAACAAACATCTACTGACAATAACAGAGAAAAACTCCAAAAACTGACAAAATGTAACCCAATCATTGTTCTGTGTACACTGCCACATGATGCATAATGTACGTAGTAGCACTGGAATAAATCAACTTTTAATGGATGGCAAATGGGTTCAACATGTTCTCTGTATACTGTTTGCTCTTCCTACATTTCGCAGGTCGACTTACGTCCAAGCCAGGAGTGACACCAAGGTCAAATCATTAAAGACTATCTTCAGCTATGACCATTAATCTTTGTTTTTCGCCTTTCATTTAAAAAAACAGACATTCTTATGTTTTATTTTACATTAAACCAACAAAATTGCAGTCTGAACAGCTGAATGGTCTGACTTCTAATCTGAAACATTTTCACACAAGGTCCTCCCCAAGGAAAGGGGAGATGGCAGCAGCCTAAAGCCATGTTTGACACTGAAAGGTGGGATGGCACGTGTTGACAGATACAGACATCACACGTCTCTTTCTGTAAAACTGTGAGGCAGTGACGTCTGAAAATATGATTACAGGAGGATTTACTGGTATAAACATAAACATCGCTCCAGAGGACACACAGCTGCTGAGGCGCTGTTCCAAGGTGAACTATGGGCTGTAGGCGACAAACACACACTCACACACACACACACACACACACACACAGCCATTAATGTTCAAATAACAAGCTACTATTCATGTCCACATGCACAAACAAGGCCCAGCCTGGTTAATTACAACAAATCAGGAGGGACTTGGCAGCAGACTGATATCCTGCAAGAGTGGTGCCCAAAGTGGAGTCAGCCACCCTGTAGTTGTTGCTACACAACCCCAAAGACATGCAGCCCACAAGAACACAGGGCCCTACTCCTCGTCCTCTGTTCTTTTTTTTTTTTTTCTTGTAACATGATCAAGGTTTTTTTTATGTTTTTTTATGGCAGAACATGCGGTAATTTGTCAAAATTTTGTTTAATAGGTCCAAGTCGTGCATCGAGGTTAGTTACAGATGCCAAGAGTTGGTAATGCCCAGAGCAGGTAAGGCTTCCAGTGTGTTTCCCTCTTTAATAATATCATCCTCCCAATGAATGCAGTTTGTTTATTAAGCTCTTACTTGTGTTTAGGTGACAAAGACAAGAATAGAAGCATCTGATTATAAAAGCTCTGTTTTAGGGGCAGCAAAGGCAAGAGAAATAAGCAGGTTACAGTGGACTGAAGATAACCCTGGACTGTGAATAGACAGGTGGTGGGATTGGTTTGTAGGACCATCCTAAAGTGTAAAAAGATCCTTCGGGGACAGCTTGTGGCAGACAAGGGAAGACATTTATTGAATTTACTACAGGCCCTACTTTTCTCCCCCGTTAAAACCTAGCAGCTACATTATGCTTAATGCCCTCCCTATCACTTTCAGCTAATGTGGTTTGGCATACACTTGGGGAAATCAGAGCAAATAGAAGTATTGATCTTAGTTTTTGGTCTTTTTAATGCACGTTGCTGTAGTGGTGGAGAGTGGGTGTGAAGGGCCTTTTCATTCCATCAAATGTTTTTTGAGTGTCATTTATTTCAGCCTCCGCCACCTCTTTTTCTCTTTCCATCTTTCCACCTCTATCTGTATCGCTTCCCCTGCCACTCATTCCTCCCTCTCTCTCTCTCTGAGTTCTGAGGCCAAATGAACTGATACAAATGGGTTTGTCTGTTCGAGGCTGACATAGCTTCCTTGCTTCATTTTGCTGTCGAGCAAGAAAAAAAAACCCTTTTCACAGCCCTCAGGCCATGTGTATATGTGTGTGTATATATACAGTGTTTATGTGCAAAAACTTTGATACACATATAATATATACATAAAGACTCCCACAAGTCCCACATTTGACAGAATCATTTCATCCAAGGCTAGTAATTCAGATCTATGGTTATATCTCATGTCTATTTCTGAGTTGTTGTTTTTTTTAATAGATTAACTTTTTCCGTACAACCACCAATACCTGGCATCATTCATTTAATGAAATAATTAGTCGAGGCTATTGATTGATATAGAATATCACCAGTGAAGGAAATATAACAACATAGCAGGGTGGGGGGTAATTAAGAGTGCAAAAAATGCTTTTGAACAATTTAATCTTTATTAATAAATAAATAAATAAATTATTACAGAAATAAATGAGACAAAGAAAACAAGATCAAATGAAATAAAGCACAAAAGACCAGAAAGCTTAAATGCAATAATATGTTGCCTCAAATTCGGTAAAAGGATGTAAATGTGTGGCAGTGGTAGAGAAATCAATCAATCAAATGATCAATACAATTAGAAAGGCTTTACATATGGATTTATGTGCAACAGCAGCATAAAAAACAAATGTAAAGGGAAAATAAACATGTACCTCTTGTTGCTAAGAGTCAATAGAGCATGAATAACACCAGGAGTGTTAGATTAGGATCTTTTGAAATCTCTGTCAAACTAATGACAGCTTTAGCTAAAGTTAATGTTCGTGTGCTAATCAGGAATGCTATTAAAAACTGAATAATATGTGTTAGCCTTTAGCTCAAAGCACCACTCTGTCCAAGTGCAGCCTCATGGAGCGACTGTTAATCTAGTGGTTAGCGGTTTCTTTCCAGTCCTTGTCAGTGTGTCAGGGACAAAGTTTCATATTTAGTGTACAAACCTGAGACTTTAAAAATCAATTTAAAATCATAATTTATTTCAAATATTTTGTGTGTTATGGGCTGTAAGACCTATGTATATGCTTTCTTATTTAATTATTTTCTGTGTTTGGGCTCTGATTATATGAGCATATATAGATCATATATGATCAATACCCTCCTTCTATAAGACGTTTGCATTGTTCCACATGGTATTTGAAGCTGAGTGGGCTCAGCGCCTGCAGTAGAGGACATGCATGGCAGCAGCAGATGAGGCAGCCGCGGGCCAAGGCCACTGGTGGGACTCACTACTCACTTGAGAGAGTGGGTTGTTTATTGTGTTTACTGTAGTGTATTGGCTATGAATACTGCAGAAAGTGTGTGTATGTGTGTGTGTTGGGAGGGGAGGGGAGGTTGGCGGGTGGATTGGGAATAACTACAGATGTCCTTGCCCTGAGCTTTCTCTTCATGAAAATCAGCTCTGCTCTGGAAGAGTCACTGGCACAGACTGACGTCACATTATATAGCAGGAACGAGTCCTGGAGTCAGTTTTGGAGGGTTAAACCGCAGCTTTGGACATTACATTCCTCAATATTGAAATGTAAATTATGAATTTAGATGCATTTTATTGTTTCCTTTTCTTCAACCAGGGAAACATGACCAACGTGTCCTAAAACATCAATTTCGAGTTGATATTTGCAGGGATAGGCCTGATATAAAACAACACAAAGATAGAAAGATAAGGAGACGGTAAATGATATGAAGAGACAAGCTGAACTCAGTCAAAGAGACAGGGGTGATGATGGACTGTGAGTTACAAGACCAGGAGCTTGCTGCCCTCTAGTGTCAAGCACTCCAGCTCCTCCTGTGACTCCAACACAATATGACACAGCTGAGATGAGAATGAATTATTCATAAATAACAGGATGATAATGCAGTTTTTCACAGATCTTAGATACGCGATGCAATTGATAATGTAGTGCTGATATCAAACACACGCCTTTGTGCCTTGTCTCTGAAAAATAAGTGTAATCTCTTAGAAGAGTTAGCGTTTTGGAGCTCGAAGTGATATCCAGAATACTTTAAGTACTACTAGACAGTGCTAGGCTTGATGTGTACCCAGCAATCCCTGAAGCAGGATTAATGGGTGGATTATGCACTTTTTTTTATGAATAAAGTCCCAGTAATATGAATTGCAAGCAGCCTAAAAAGGCCACCTATGTTCTTTTACAGCTCTTCTTGTGGGCTGCATGCACTATTTCAGTTTAGCTCATGAGTGTCAACAGCACCCTCTCTGTCTACCCCAAACATTCACCTAGCAGTGCCAGGCAGCACCAGCACAGGGGTGTTTCAGGTTTAATATTTAAGCTTGAACTCCCTCCCCCTTTACCCCATTCAGTTCTGCACACACATTGGCCAATCACCATGTGTGTGCGGAACCGAGCGCCTAACCCTGGGAGTGAGTCACCTCAGAGACCGAACAGGGTGAGCTGAGTGGGCCTGGTGGACGCTGCGGCCATTTTACAGTACAGTAGGTGTCAGTTCCTGTTCCCTTCAAAACACCCACTCAAACCCCTGTGAGAAACTAACACCTGCCTGATGTAAGAGACAACTTCGGGTAACAGGTAAAAGAATTGCTCTTTTTTTTATTGTCTTCAAAACAAATATGCTCCGTGTTGTTAATGTTTTTCCGCTTTAATGTGTTCTGACAGTTTCATGACTGTTGCTGTGTATTAAGAGCTTACGCAGCCACTTGCTGTGAGTCACAGCTCAGCTTAAACTGCTCTGTTATTAGTGGAGCCTGAGCGACACTGTAGTCATGTTGTGGCTCCTCTCTTAGCTGTTCTGCCATAGACAGCCTGGCACATTTCTGCTGTTGTACCACAACATGTGGTTAAAGGATCATTCCAGTTTTTTTTTTTTTTATTGTTTTGGGTGCTGAGCTGCACATCACACACTGTGCTTCAGCAAACAAAGCTGGTCGTTTTTTAATCTTTATTCTGCAACATCAAAGTCAGAAATGTTTGGAAAAATCTAATCAAGCTTCATTTCAATAGCAATAACAATATTAATGATTATAATAATGTAACACCTACATACAAGAAAGGGACTTTTGTGTTTATTTTATTGTGGTTGATTGTGCAGATGTAATAGTAGTTTTATTTCAACAGTGGGCAGGTTGTTCATAGAGACAAACCCATAGAGCGTCACCTGGCTCCTCAGTTCATCTCAGCTCTATGGAACATTTTAGCTCCTTTTAGCTCACTTGGTTTTTCGGGTCACAAATTTAATGTTTTAGTTCATTCTCACTGCTCTCTTCAGCTTGGTTTCCCAGTATAGAAGCAACTGTTGTCACTAAAACCAAGTCACCAAGTGTTACCTCTACAGCACCAAACAGCAGACAGAACCGTCAGTAGTTAATGAATGCCAAAATTAGGCTAAATCAACATTAGACTCCTGTTATTAAGGTGAACACAAACACGATTAGAAATAAATGCAAATATTGTCTCTGTCTCTGGTGACCAAAAAATTATCATTTAACTGAATTTTATATCATTTAAAAATTGAAAATTGAACACTAACTGCCTGACATGGTAGAAAGAGGACACTGAAGATCAACCTAAAATTACAGACTTTATTGTTAGGAGGTCAGTGAAACTGCGAAGAGCACCTGATGTGTACAGCACAGTGGTATGGTCCTTTGAGATTGTTAATGTAAAATCAGGGATTAACATATATAAAAACATATATGTCAGCCCTTTTGTTAATACAACTAAGAGGTTTACAGAAGTAAAAGTTCATAAATATGATATATTAATTTTAGTCAGATGAGAAACACTGGAGTCTTGTTAAAAACATAACCTAAGCTACTGAAGTTCATGAGTGTTAATTATAGATTTCAAAGCATATAATAATGTACACTTGCATACTTACTACACAAAAGTAATACGTTTTTCTGGCACAGTTTTTCTCTGCTGTGCCTCATGATGATTCTGTGATTATTTCTTTCTCAATAAATTACCAAAATCAGCCCACAGCATGAAGAGCTGGAGCAAGAAATTTGAGGGACAAGTGCCAGACAGTGTGGTCGAGTCCTCCTCTAGCAAGAGTGATCCACCAGCTCCTGTGTGGGTTACTCACACACCCGTACCTGATGATATCACGGATGATGATGAAAACTCCACAGTCCACACATCGAGCACACGACCTTATGCAGAAAGGAAGCATAATGACCTAAAAGGGAATATGAAGGACAGGCTGAAATCCCTCATCCCCCAGTCATGGGGCGGCATCATCCAAAAATGGACAAGACAAAGTGACAGTTCTAATAACTCTGAATCCAGCACCACTAGGATTCAGATTCTTCCTAATGGGACCAGGGTGAGCCCTCCTGTAAGCCCCCTGTTTGAGCACAAGAATTGGAACGAATCATTGGGCAACTCCAGCCAGAACTCCCATAAGCCTTTGTTAAGAGACAGCCCCACTGCTGAGCTCTTTCATCAACGCCCACAAGAGGAATCTCTGCTCACCGTTATCCACCCTGCAGAGTACTACGCTGAGAAGCTGCAGGTCTATACCCAGAAGTACTCTTACCTGAAGTCCTGGCCAGGCCTGCTCAGACTTCTAGCTGGACTTGAGCTCCTGTTTGGGGGCATGGTCTTTGCCTGTGTCATCGCCTACATCCAGAAAGACAATGAGTGGTCCAACACCTACGGACTCTACAATGGTGTATACAACAATGGGCTTGGCTTGTCTGGTTACAGCTACCAAGGCCCTATGACTCCTTTCATTCTAGCAGTAGCTGGAATATCCTGGATCGTTTCCCTGTGTCTCTTGGTTATGGGAATAACTATGTATTATCGCACCATACTACTTGACTCCCCCTGGTGGCCTCTGACAGAGGCCTTCATTAACATGGCACTGTTCCTGCTCTACATGTCAACGGGGATTGTATACCTGAACGACTTGAACCGCGGGGGGCTCTGCTACATGACAATAGGTGTTAACCCCATCATGGCCAATCTGTGTCGGGTTGATGGGGGCCAGATGGCAGGAACAGCTTTCATCTTCATCAACATGGCAATGTATCTGGGAAGCTTCCTGGTTTGTCTGAAGATGTGGAGGCATGAAGCAGCACGTAGGGAGAGGGAGCACTGTGAGAACAAGGTAGAGTTCATAAACAAACACGGAAACTTTAGATGAAAGACAAGCTCATTACCTCTAAATATTTCCTTCAAAGGAAATATATTTTAATGCTATATATATATAATGTTAGGTATCCTCCTGAATACAGTACATAAGTATGGTTAAATGTACTACACAAGGCCTGTAGAAAAGTGAAAGGTTCACTGTTGCAGGTTTTGCTCTAAGTTACCATTAATATTAATGTTTCATTCCTTATCTTTTGTGCCTCTTTCCTGTGTGTGCTGCTTGACTTTAGGGGTGAGACAGGTTCTCTAAACCAGCCAGGATTCATTGCAAAACTGTAAATTTTATTTTCTCAACTTTTTGTATAAATGTGCCTGTAAAAGGTAAAGCAGACATTGTTGTTCTTCTACCACACGTGATACTTTTTAAATTTATTTCAACATTTGTCCAAGGGGGAACAGCAAATATTCTCAAGCAGACAAAGCATTATAAACACATGAATGGACATTAAATGATTCAAATTATTACCATGGTGTGGTGATTTGAGGTAAACGCTAACATCAGTATGCTTAGCGACGTCATCACAATGGCAGTGATTGCTAACATGCATTGTTTAACGGGCAGTGTTTGCTACATTTACCATTGTAGTTTTGCATGTTGTTAAGATATCAGTCTGGACCAGTGGTGGACTGACTGACAGGGCAAGAAACATTGCCAACCCTAGATACACTGGCACAGCTACAAACCAGCAGCCAACAAGTCTGTGGGCAGTGGCCACTGGCAAGACACAATTTCATTAAGAAAGACTAATTTCCTGTACACGTTCAATACAGTATTTTAAAGTGTAGCCATCTCCATCGGTCCAAGTACTGCTGATTGTTCCCTTCAACCGCTCTCAAGCTTATTACTGTTTGCAAACGCAGTCCATGTTATCGGGCGTCACAGCCACCACCTACGGGTGAGAAACAGCATGGTCAGCTAATATATTTGATGTCAAAAATGAAAGGGTGAACATAATTTAATCTCTCAGGCGAAGGAATGCAGATACAGAGGTTTAGCTTGTCAAATGGGGTATTTTCTTTCCTCTGGCTGTGCTTACACTTAGCTTAATCTAAATTTTGCCCCAAGGACTTTTAGAGAGCTTCCAGTGATGTTGACACAGACCTACACACATTGTGGTGCGCAGTCATTAGATTTCAATTGTTGGTTCACATCTTATGAATATTAAATCCTGTTTTATGTTTTTTTTTTTTGTTGTTGTTGTTTTTTACCTGTAGCCCAAGGAGGAGGTTCATCAGTCCATCCCACTAACACAGAGAAAAACAAAACGTATATCATTCAGAGATGAAAAGGATCAGTCTCAGAGTAAAAACAACTCGGATCCACGTTCACTTGTCCCTGTGGTCCCTAAGAAGCCAGCCAGTGTGAAGAAAGGCAAAGTGTCTGAATACACTCCTAAAGAACACATCATTGCAGACTACATCAAGTGAGTGAATATTTAAATTATCCATGTTGAGTAGCATAAAAATGACCAAAGTATTTCTGTGTTTACAGTTGTCAAAATGACAGTTTAGAGAAACACAGTTAGCCTGAGAATATGGGGTTTTTTTCTGTTATGCCATCTTTCTCTGTAGAAAGTATCCAGAGATCAGTTGTGTGGAAGAACGGGAAAAGTACAAAGCTGTTTTCAATGACCAGTATCAGGAATACAAGGACCTTCACAGAGACATCAGTGCCACCCTCAATAAGTTCAGAGAGTTGGACCCCATGATGGCACAACTCCTCAGAGAGGGAAGAAGACAAAAGGTTAACTTTATTTCTATAAACCATACAAACTCTTTCTGTAACCTGCTTCAGTACATGAATTAGACGTCAAGAAGGTTATTTAGCCTCCAGATTAACAAATGTTCTCTGATTCTGTTGATTTCTGTTTCTGGATGATGCAGTTTTGCTGCTGATTTTATGTTTTATGTCATATTCTGTCTGCATCTTTTTGATATCATTCTCATGTTTTTTCTTTAGGATCAGCGGAGGATTCAAAGCATTTTGGAGAAGTATCAGCAGAAAAAGAGTGTAAGTGAAATAGTATGCTAAAAAGTGAGGGCACAAGTCTCTTTATTTTTTCCATCTGTGCAACTGAGAAATTATTCAGCCATTCTAATATCCAACTAGAGATGTATTAGAAATGCTACTGTTGTGTAAACACCCAGGTAATAATTGCCTTTTTTTAATAAAACTATCCACTGGTGCAAAACAATACTGTTTCTATCGTGAAACGTGGGTAACTCTGGAAATTCTCATTTAACGCAGCTCCATTACAGAATGAATCAGGCGAGACATAGGAGGAGAGAAAACAGAAAGGCTTATTTAGGTAACAGAGGTTGCTCGCATTAATCAATACATTATTTTGTGTTTGTGTTTCACAGGATCCTGCTTTCCTAGAGAAAAAGGAACGCTATGACTATCTGAAAGCCAAATTAAGCCACATCAAAAACAGAATCCGTACTTTTGATCAGGAATCCATGGGAAATGGCCGAACATGAAGCGCAGATGAGCAGAAAAAACAAACCTTTTACCACACGTCTTTTCAGTCAGTATTTTGAATGAGAAAGATACGTTTTCATTCAAGACAAAATGGATGGTTAGATATTTTTGTACTGATGTCCACATACAGTTAGTGGTAACATGAAGCCTGACTTAGACGACAATCTGAACCTCTGAGCTGAGCTACAGCATTATAAGGGATACATGGCACACTGGTTTTGTACGATTTTCATTATGTCATTTTACTTTTTCTTATTATTTTCTTGTTATTTTTAATAAACTAACAACTGGTTGGTTCAGGATATGATTAAAAATCAGTTTCTGGCCAAAAATATCTGACAAAAACATTTTTCTTGAACATCTGTGCTGTGTGTTAATATCACCTCTTCCCTTTGCTTTGTATCCAATTTGTTTTTGGATTACAGACTTAAGCAGCTGTGTTTTACTTGTTTTGCCACCTTGCTATTAAATTAGCATTTGGTAAACTATACTATTTTTCAGTTCTTTAGCTTTGTAATTTCTTTTGTAAGCACTGAAGCGAAATGCCTTTCTTCAAAAGTCAGGTGGATAAAAAATGTGGGTGCAGACTGAAGTGAGAATTGAGTATTGAAAACTGTTAATTAAAACCTCACTCAGTAAACAAACACTACAAAACCTTGACTTACTAGCCTGATACATTGTTTACTACAAAACACCCCAAATCAATTTGGCTACAGCAGGTAGGACATGTTTTAATCAGTGTTTGGGTTTGAGTGTTAGCGTGAGTGTGTATTTGGGAGCAGCATCCAATGTACCATATCCAAAATATGTTGTTAGAGACCCAATACACCCTTTGAGGAGACAACAGAACTTAAAATGGAGCTTCAGTTCCTTCTCAAGTCCCTCCCACAACTAATGTTAGTTTTAGAAGAATGCATGTGGTTTTTGGAAGAATGTGATGCAGCGGTTAACGAAAAAAAAAAGGTCATGGCTTTGAGCAGCTTCAACCAGGGGCCTTTCTGTGTGGGTTTTCTCTGGGAACTCCAGCTTCCTCCAAACACATGCAGGTTACTTATGGCATTTTCTTCAGGACATGGATGCAGTACTAAGTGGGCCCAGGACCCCAAGGGTCAAGGGTTAGGAGGCCTCTAGGGCCAGAGTCTCTGTTTGAAGTAGTAAGAGACAAAACACCCACAGAGAAAGATGCAAAATAACTAAAAAAATATACATATTGAGCACAAATAGATGTAACATAACCAAAAATAGCTGCAACTGCTGTATATTTCGGTGCAATCTTTAATTTAGGAATATTTAGTTTCTGTTGCCTATTTTAATTAATAGTTCTTGGTCACCTGTTCTGGCAGTACAACCTGCCCAGTGCAGGTGAAGGCCAGGTGTGCTGTGATACTTATAGCAAGTTTAAAAGACTGTTTTGATTCAAACTCCACAGGAATTTCATGCCAAGTGATTTTAATTTTGACAGAGGTTTTGCCTCTTTCTCTGACCTGCTGTAGGAGCCTGCAGCTGTGTGCGCCCTATGCTAGCCCCTACAGCTGCAGCTTCTCCCTACTTTCTGTATTAAATTTGTCAAAGCTTGAAACATATAAAGGCAGAATTCATTTGAATGTGTCTTTTTTTAAATATATATATACACATACATACACATTGGTGTTTCTATTTTTAGTTAGTTTATTTTAGTTTTTTAGTTCAGCTGAATTGTGGGATTCCTGGTGAAACCACTGTAGTTCATGTTAATTGGATTATTTTCTTTGTGTTTACCATATGTATTTTGTTACACTGTTACACTGTGAGGCACAGTGCGTCATTTGGACTGCACATAATAAACACATTCATTATTCGACCTATAACCTTTCATGTGCACGCATCTGCAGCCTGCAGCCTAGAACGTGCAGCAGCTGAGCTGAGACAGAGCCGCTCTGCAGGGCCCACGGTGAGTCAGGCAGCAGCGCAGGTTTCATTTACGGTTTTTGACGAAATTTACGACCGAGGACGAGGCATGAAGCGGCCGTGTTGTTAGACAGGACAGTCGCGATGTGACGGCAGCTGAGCCAAGGACCGTTTTATAGAGTCTGCCTCGGTAAGTTGTACAGCACAACCTGCTCTATAGCCAAACTAATCATTTAGTCTATGCATGCAGAATAACTTACTTTTATATCTGTTCTGACCTGTTAAAGCAGAGACTCTAGTGCTTTAATAATGGACTTTAAAAGCATTTATAAATGACTTGCAATTCGTTTGATGACCATTTCCAAATGAAGCGGTCAGATCTTATATTGCTAATGGAAAGTGGACAGAAGCCAAATATTTAGACTGAAGGGGAATTTATCTTTTTCTTTTTTTTTTCTGGTGTAACAGGACAAATGAATGTGTCCAGTTCAGACACTGAAGTAAGAATAATGAGAAGAAAGTCATATTAAAAAGGGGGGAGATATTTATTATTATAATATCAGTTCATTATGGCTTTCTCTAATTAGTTTGTACTAAGTGGATCATTGGTTAAAGAATGTTAATTCACGTTTATTTCATGCATTTAGTAATAAGACACCAAATAGCTTCATTGCAGTTACACAAGGGTTCATTTCAGGCCCATGCATTAGACCAGCCTCTCTAAGTTAAACAGAACAGAGTTTGTTCTCATTGAAATAGTGTGTGTTTCTGTAGACTGAAGTTGTGTGAAGAGAAGGCAGCACCAAAACCTTTACTGGTGTAATTTTACAAGTTCGTGGAGAATGAATACATAGCTTGCCATAACAGTAAATGTATAAATTAAGTGTAATTTAACATTCCTTTATTATTGATTAACCACATACTAATAACAGAGAGCCATAGTAACAGAAATTTATGATACATCCTGCAATAACTGATGCACTAGTTAACCTTTACTTATGATTGGCAGCCTTATTGTACAGTGTATTGTACAGTGTTACCAAACAAATAGGTGGCTAGTTAAAATTTTTGTTGTTTCTTACTCTTTGAGAGCATATTTCAAAAACAATGCAATATGATCAAAAACCCAAACAGCTCTGTAATGCCTGACTGGGCTCATTCTGTAGCGTCCCCTCTCTCCCTCTCTGTGGGCTGACACTCAGCGGGTGCACCCAGGTGACATACAGTAGACGCAGCACAGGGAGGGAGCACGTCTGTGGTTCTCTGCAGTAAACACCACGCATGGCTGCCCCGGCTCACCTCTTATCTGCTGTCTGTCTGAATTATTGAAGCCTGTTGGGCTGAGTTCCTCTGGAGTGATGAAGTGTGGGTCAGTGATACTGGAGAGAGGGTTCAGGGCTGGGCTGAGATGAACAAAGGGCAGACAGGTGGATGTTGTGTGGGAAAGAAAGCTTAAAGCTAAAATTAAGTTACAGCAAATTGACCGAAGTGCTGAAAGAGTAAAGTTGTTTTCAATTCTGTGTTAATATTTTCAATATATATGTGAATTTACTAATCATGGCATATTAAATGACATGGTGATACTACAGCATGTGACAAGGACGTTGCTTTTACTATGTAATTATTTCACCTTATTTTTCTACCCTCCTCCAGGGGAATTTGCCATAAAGTCCACCATGTATGAGCCTCAGTACTACGATAGCCCTCCTGTGTACAGCCCACCTTACAGCACCACCTCCCCCAGCTTCTATCCCCCGAGGAGCGTCCACTCCCCCCACAGTCAGCATGTCCCCTACACCTACAACCCCCCTCCAGAGTCCTACTACATGGAGGAGAAACCTCAACACTTCTACCGCTGGTTTTCTCCTCCTGGTTTTGTCAAAACCTTCCAGGGAGCCACGGTGCTCATGTGTTTCCTCATCTTCGTTTGTGTGGCTTCAACTTTGGTGTGGGACATGAATGGCTACGGCTATGGAGGTTACGGTGTCGGGGCTACAGGGGGTGTCGCAGGGACTGGGTCAGGATATTATGGAGGCAGCTACGGCTACGGCAGCTCCTACATGACGCCATACTCAGCCAAGTCAGCTATGATCTCCATGGCAGCCATCAACTTCCTGATTTCACTGGGGTTCTTGGTGGGGAGTTTCTCACGGTCCCGGGTCATGAGGGGCTGCAGGTTTTACCTCAGCGTGTTCATCTGTGATATCATCTTAGCTGTCCTTCAGGTGAATCTGCCTCACCCAACAAAACAAGTGGATCAGTCACGTAGAGTAATAACTATAAAGCCATCATTCAGATAATACAGTGTCATCAGTCAGCTCATGTGAGTCTTACTCCTTAGACAAAAAACCTTGTAAGTGCACTGCATCCTGCTCTGTCTCCTCCATGATAGACTTCACTTTGCAAGATTGATTGTTTTGGCTTGTGAACACAACATTAACCTAATCCTTTACACATCCAGCAAACTCAAAGTAGCATTACAATTTATTTGAAATTTCTAGTCATCTGATGTATGTAAGTCCAATATTCTCTATATATTATACTCTTTAGCAGCTATATTCTCCACCATGTAACTGTGTAACATAGCTTTGTACTGGACAGGTGCTGGACAGTTAACAGCTTTTCACTCAAAACAGGTTAAAACTGTAACGGTTGTATGTAACCAAAATAATGAGCTCAAAGATACTACAGTGCTCTATAAAGCTGAGATCTGTAGACGTGATATTATTGTGTGGGTTCATCACAACTAGCGACCTATTTCATATGCATTTAGTGATGCATCCATCCATCAAAACCAGGGTCACAGGGATCTGCTGGAGCCTATCCCAGCTCTCTTTGGGTGAAAGGCAGGGGTACACCCTGGACAGGTCACCTGTCCATCACAGGGCCACATAGAGACTAACACCTCACACACTCACACTCACTCCTATGGACAATTTAGAGTCACCAATCAACCTGACATACATGTTTTTGGACTGTGGGAGGAAACCAGAGTACCTGGAGAAAACCCACACAAGCACAGGGAGAACATGCAAACTCCACACAGAAAGGCCCCTGATGGGTTTCAAACCAGGAACCTACTTGCTGTGAGGCAATAGTGCTAACCTCCATTGTTAATATAAAATATTGATTGGAGCTGCTTGAAGTTGTCCTATGCCTGTCCCAGAATATTGCTGCAGTGTAGAAAACATCTTCAGTGGTGTCCTCATGCTGCATTTGTAGTCCAAACCAACCGGTCATGACTAGGTCAACAATGCAGGTTTACTGCCAATTCTCTCAAATCATACTTCTGTCCTGTCTATGACTAATATCCCATTGAGACTTGATTTTTCACTCTAATGTCTATCCCAACATGTTTTCAAAGAAGATAATCTGCACAATAGAGACTTGGTATGTTTTTTCATTTGACTTCAGACATTATACCTGCCTCAGGAAGAAAGGCAGACTGTTTTATGTATTGCAGCAACATTATGTAAAAGTACTCAAAACTGTGATTGAGCCTATCTCTCTTCTGAATTTTAGGGCATCATTGACATCATCTTTGTGATCGGGGTGAACCCGATGTCTCAGAGCTCACAGAGCATGCTGTACAACCCCATGCTGATGATGTGTCAGAACATCCAGGGCAGCCCCAGCCTCAGCGGCAGTGTGGGGGCCGGTTTTCCAGGGGGTTTCCCCATGTACAATCAATACCTGCAACACTACTGCTACATGGATCCTGAAGAGGTTTGTAGAATGATTGTTTTGTTTTATTCTCATGTATTATTTTTCTTTTCATTCTGCAATTCACTCTTTTTACTCAGGCGGTGGCGTTAGTGTTGGGTTTGATGGTGGTCTTGGCCCTCTCCCTGGCTGCTTACTACGCCTACAAGACCCGGAGCAAGATTTGGCGTCACGGTAAAGCTAACATCTACTGGGACGAGCCACTTGTTAGACCATCAGAGGGGCAAGACGTGCAGGACTGGGTTAGTAAAGACTCTGTCTTTTACTGTTTCTTGATGTGGCATTTTAATAGAGGACGAATGGGAATGTCAGCAGCTGTTGAATCTAAGGAGTGAGAGAGTAAGGACAGGGTCAGTTAACTTTACTGATGAACATTTTGCCTGGTAGCTGGTTGGTGAAAGGTTTATACTATTTGCGAGTCAACAAATGAGGGTTTATGTATATTTTTACATTCTCTTCTGCCAAATGAAGAATCTAAAGCTTGGCTTGTTCCAGTAAGTTTGACGTCAAAATAAACACATTATGACTCTAATGTTCTGCTAGTGACCATTAGGTTTCACAAACACACGTGCTGCCCTAGACACAAACACTGTCAGTGTTTATCTTCAGCACACCCAGGTTTTACTCTGGCTACTCATTAACCAGACTAGTGATAAGCAGCTGCACGGAAACCATAAAAACGACTGACAAGCAACATCAAAGGGAAAAGGCAAGGAGACTCTTTTACAGCAGTTCACCTCGTGGTCAAGATCCAGGTTTCAGTTCCATAGGCCAAAGATTCATATTTTTTTATATTGTTTAAACAGATAGTCTCTTCACACACACACAAACACACACACGCGTTTCCATTTCACGTGGACAGTCATGATCACACATTTTTGTTTAATGTTAACTGATTCATTTGAAACCAGTACAAGGTAAATGACTCATTATGTCTTAAATTACAGTTTTAAAACAGACTTTAAAAGCTTGTGAAGATGATACAATTGATAAATATCAGCACATTAACTGTGACCGTGTTAGCATGCTGATAACGTTTAGCTCACTGTGTCTAAGTATAACATGGCTGTAGACTCTTAGATGAAGCTTTGAACACTTTTCTCTATATAATTCACAAATTAATATCTGAATTCTCACCCTCACATTTTTAGACCCTACATAAGTCCAATACAGTACTGTTTATTTAAAATCGTGTGGTATTTAGGAAACTCATTCTCAGTGAGCAACCCATAAACTGTAAATAACAATGGGCACCACTTCCTGTCACTATGCAAAAGTGAACCCAAAATAGTGCAAAGACCTGTGCTGCCATCTTGATTTTGTGACACATTTTGGAAACAGATTCTGCAAGGTGTCATGTCAGACCACCGATCAAAGCTGTCAGTCATTCAAAATACATCTGTTTTTATAACTTAATGATGTATATATAATAATAATAAATTAGCAAAGTCATTATATCTACCTAAGACGACAGACCTCACCTTTGAAAGAAGTGAATGTTTAGTTTGGCTCATGTCCCATCCAGTAACATGTAGAGGGTGGGGTTTGGTTTATGACCTGCAACCTGACACCAGGGGGCGATGGTTAGACTACACTACAACCAGAGGGTCCAGATTAAGGTCTGTGTATGGCTAGGGGTTTGCAGCAATATGGCAGCTCATTTTTTTCCAGTGGTCATGATGTGGCCTACAGAAATCTTATGTTAATATTTTTCTGATGAGTAACATCGTGCAGCCACATGAATAATGAAAGAATAGAAAACTGACAGCTTTGGTCATTTGTTTACACCACATATGTTAATTAATGTTCAGAAACAAAGGCGGTATTAGCTGTTATTCTGGCAGTGAATATGGATGGACAAAATGTCTAACTTTGACTGTGGACTCACGGCCTCAGCAGTTTCTGGCCTTGGTGTGGACATGAGTTTTGAGGCCTTGGCCTACATACTGCCTATCACTGCAAAACATGTACCAAGTCACTTCATCTGGATGCAGACCCTATTCTAGGGCACTCTTGTATCTCTGGGATACTGACTGCCTTGCAGGGAGTCATATATAATGTATGTGGCATGTATAATGTATAAAAAGGGTTGAGTTGCCTCTATGTTGCTGTGTGAATCCCTACAGAGTGTGGTGGCGCTAAATGATTCAGTCTGCAAAGGGGCTGCGACACACTGCTGCAGACCTGACTCCTGACAAAGAATACATTTTCCTATGTGCTACATGTTCATTAAACACAACTGGAAAGCTGTTGTAATTGGAGGAAGAAAAATATCCCAGCATGCTGATATAAACAATATATACAACAACAATTAGCTCCTTGTCACAGCTCTCTAAGTTTTAGCTTTCACTGAAAGTGTAAATTTCACAAATACTGACTGGATTAAACGGCACGAGAACTTATAACACTTGAATTTCACACAGCTGTGGCTGCTGCAGCACCTTTCTGCTGCTGTGTGTCAGATTCCCTGCAGTTTCTGGGAGCTTTCTGTGATTCCACATTCGTGAGATCTGTTTCACAGGCTGCTTTTTCCAGACACATGTATCAGCTCACTAGAGCATCATCCTGCATGACTACACCCCGATCCAGAATTAGGTCAAAGACTAGAAGTCATTAATGATGCATTATACAGTATGACAGGAAGGATATGTAGATTTAGTGTTTTGCATACTGTACAATTTGAAGATGTTTTCCTTTGACCATACTTTTTTGAATTCTGTATTTACATTTTTTCCACCGTCTCTGTCATTAGTGTTGTACCATGGGTGTCAAAAGTTTAAGTATATTTTTTTTCTGAGAAGAAGCCTGGTTCTCTGCTGCATGTTAACCTGATAGTTCAGAGAGAAACAGTAGAAATGTTTGTTCCACTGATTTCACGCTTATCTCAACCTTTCTCACTGTTTACATTATGACACACACACACACACACAATTCTTCACTGGTAACTCGTGTCGCAATTCCCACAATTCATAAAACTGCTTTTGTGTGTTTCCTTTCAATTCATTGGCTTTGATAGCTGTGGTTAACAGTATGTTACCAAAGTCATCAAACATTTTTCAACTCAAACTCCTAAAAAGTCAACATGTGTGAATGTAGCCCTAGAGAACTCAGCACGTATGCACAAAGCACATGCAACAAATATCTTTGTCTTTCCATAGTTTCTCTACTGACAGCAGTAATCATCATGGCACTGAGCCTCTGTACCAGCACAGATTCTCAGTCAAGAAACAGATGAGACTGTGGGGACTCAGCCTTCCTCGTGGGGACCAGATGCTGGTCCCTATCATGCAAATCATTAAATTTTATTGTGCTGACTTGGTGAAAGTTTAGTGAAAGATTACAGTCAGGGTGAGACATGTGGTTTTGGTAAGTCATGGTTATGATTAAGATGAGGGTGTTGAGGAAGTGAACATTTTGTCTTAACATGCATAGATGTCTGGAGGTGATGCAACCTCTCTCAGCCAAGCAGTTTTTTTACCACAGTGTGCTCACAGTGTAGAGAACTCTCCAGTTGTGCACTTTGCTGCTTATAGTATGTGACAGATTTAAATAGCTGAAATGTTCTTTCTTTCCAACATAAAAAATGAATTTGATTGATTCTTGATTTGGACTTGTATATACCATGGTGCCAAATCTGGCATTATGTTTCATAACACTGAAACACATAACATGTCACAAATCTTGTATTTTTTGGTTGTTAGTGGTTGTGATCTTCTGTCTTGTTAATCTCAGTACAAACAGAATGAAATTATCTGTGCTGTGGTGGAACATTTAAAGATTTAACACTGAGAAACATAATTCTGCATCATTATCATCCAGAAGACACAAACCCTGGCATTAAACCAAGGCACTCTGATTCTTCTCTCCTGATACTGACTTAGGTGAACCACGTTGGAGAAGTGCGCAGCACCCAGCAGGCGCCGACTGTTGTATCAGAAAGGGCAGCCCCTAACCTCAGGGTGGAGAACAGTGTGGTCTCCTATCACAATGGAACCGTCAGCATCCACAGTGAGAGAAATTATAAAAGCAACAGGTGAGTGCCAGTCACCACTAAAAACACACATTATGGTCAGGACAAATAAGAAAAATATGTTACAAAAAATGACCTGTAAACCACCTTGTAGGAGAAAAGTTACTTTACTAATTGAAATAATTGAAATAATAGCATGTTACCTGAGCCATCAGACATTTCAATAAGTCAACATTTACAGTATGAATTTGACTGTAGAGCTCTGAGCACGTATGCACAGGAACACAACCAAATATCTTTTTCTTTCAGTTATCGTGGTGCTGCTGAGCCTCTGTACCCAAACAGTTCCTCAGATGAGACGGACAGCATCCAGAAACGCCCTCCTCTTTATGTGGCGAGGACACAGAGAAAGGCTGAAGAGCCACAGCCTGTTGTTCAGGAGATGTTGGAGTCTCAGTATGAAACTGGCTACACCACCGGAGACACTGGCAATGAGCTGGACGGGGACCACAGAGATTACCTTTACAGGTGGGCCTATCCAGTGACGCCAGTAGTACAGCAATCTGTGTGTGTTCACAACGTATCCACACAGGGCAAGTTTTGTTTTGTAGCACATTTCATACGTGTGCAATTCAAAATGTTTTACATGACCTCTGTACAAAACAAGAAATGCAACTTAAAGCACTGAACCATAAATTAAAATGGCATAAGCCATTTTAAAAATTGAATAAAAGTCCTAAATTAGTTTCCAAGATGATATTATATGTTTGCTTATTCAGAGGCTTTTCTTGGCTTTTAAAAATGGAATCTTCTTCTTCTTCTCCTTTCGGCTGCTCCCTTCAGGGGTCGCCACAGCGAATCATCTGCCTCCGTTTAACCCTATCCTCTGTATCCTCCTCACCCACACCAACTATCCTCATGTCCTCAAATGGAATAAACCATGTAATTTTAGGTGGGAAAATGCTAAAATTTAAACATGTTAAATATCAGTCATGTTCCCTGCTGGTAGAACAATAATTATTTGTATTACATTTAACACCAATCTGACAGTGAGGCTGCCTTACGTTTGGCTTTGTTTTTAATGACTCATGGCTTTGTAGAAAAAAATGCACCCTGTCAAGTGTTCCTAGTATTTCAAAAGAAAATGTTGCAATACAATAAATCAGCAGCACAGTCTTAAAGACCAGCCAGCTAACAGTTTGAATGATTTTCATTTAATACCAGTAAGATCACTGATAAAAAGCTCATTCCCCTCTGTACTAGCTACTGCCTGAATTATCATTTTAATTTAATAATCATTTCATGTCTACATATTAATATCCAACTCCAGGCTGTACCCAGAGATAATTTCAGAAGAGCAGCGCAGGCAGTACAAGAAGGAGTTTGACTCTGATCTCGTCCACTATAAAAGTCTCTGTGCTGAAATGGACGACATCAGTGACCAGATGCACAAGCTGAGCCGAGAACTGGACACGTTGGATGAGGGCTCCATGAAGTACCAGGTAGGGAAGAACAGGAGGGAGCACCACAAGAGTGGAAAAATTCAGGGCAGTCTGCCAGGAAAAAATAGTCATAGCTGCACCTTTTAATTATACTGAAAAGGCCAGGTCATAGAAGTGTATTGGACTGCCACAGAACATTAAGAAGTGAAGATTTATTGCGGTGATTATCTATGTCTTTTAAAAATGGGCATAGTCGTGTATTTCTGTGCTACAAATTCAGAATTTGCTTAATGTTTATCACAAAAATCAAGTGAATTTGTATTTCCATTCTCAGGGTGTGGCAGAGGAGTATAACCGACTGAAAGATCTCAAACAGGTGAGTGCAAGTACAGCTACGGTATAATAATGTGAAATGACATAGATAGTTTGACATTTCATTCATTTGTTTTTGTGATTCATTTTAATTAATTTGGGAGATATGCCTTTTGCCAAGAGTTAGCCTGGAGACCATCAGCTTAGTTTAGTATAAAGAGTGGAATGAGTGGGGTCTTTTAAACAGTTATCATGGCTGTGTCTAAAGGGAACATTTCTGGGCTGAGTGAAGTCAACGCCTGTAATTTCTTTGTGTTTTACACAAACAGGATAAAATGTGTTCATTTGTCAATTAAAAGTTGCAGGTTGTTACCTTATGTTCCCATTACTTATGCTAAGCTAAGCTAGATAAGCTGTAGCTTCATATTTAGGCAAGGCAAATTTATTTATATATCACATTTCATACCAAGAGGTAACCAAATATATTGAATCAAAAATATATATACAAAATATATATTGAATAAAGTATCTATCTATCTATCTATCTATCTATCTATCTATCTATCTATCTATCTATCTATCTATCCATCCATCCATCCATCCATCCATCCATCCATCCATCCATCCATCCATCCATCCATTTATCTAAAGGCATGAGCACAAAATCACGCGTACAGAGAATCAAAACATTAAACGTTCAAACAAAACCCAAAGAGAATAAAGTTTAATAATTAAATTAAAGCTAATTAAAGAAATAAGCAAAAGTACACAGGGTATCAATATAGAGTAATACAGTCACCATACAAATATGAAATATTACTACAGATGGTACTGCTGGTTAAATATCTGCTTTCTTAATGTTTCTTTAGAAGCCAGACTATCAAGCAAAGAAGAGGCAGAGCAAAGAACTTCGACAAAAACTTTTCCACATCAAGCGTTTGGTTAAAATCTACGATCAAGGTCTTTGTTAGCGTGTCTTAAAAATCTGTCTGAACAGCTGAGGATGAACACTGGCAGGGTGTGACCTGTCCTCTAGATTGAAGCTCAGATTATTACGTTCAGTCCATACCAACACAGCACTAGTACTGGCCTTACAGCTGCTGAACCTTAACTCTGGTTTTGACCTTAATGTTTACAACTTCTGTCTTACATTTGCAGCTGTCGGAATAGATTATTGCCAGAGTAGAGCTGCTGATTGACTCTGCTTTGTCTGGGTTTAATTCAAACTCTTTAACAACTGGCACTGTTGTGTAAGATTTTACTTTCTGTACCAGTGGCAATTTTACTTTATGTAAAATATAAATAAATATATAATAAATGTGAGTTTCACATGGTAATAGCATATGTCATGACTGAAGATAATGTTCAGAAGGTAGTTAAAATATGAATCCGCTGTGTATTTATTTAACATTTTGTGGTGTTTATTTGGAATCAGTCCTTAAGGTGTAATTACACATTTTCAGGTAATTTGAGAAAACAACAACAAAACAACAAAAGGAATTCATTATCTTGTGATTCTTTTATTAACATTGTCATACACATAACATTTTAAAAACTTAGGGACGCAGTAACGCAAAGATAAGAAAACATTAATAGTACATTTATCTTTTTTTTTTTTTAGTCTATGACTCAGCTGTTTGAGTAGTTGCCTAAAAGAAGAATATGCAAATATCTTTCAAAAGGCCCATTGGTAGATCAAGAAGCCGAGTTAGAATCTTCCATTTTGTATCTTCACATCAATAAATGCTTAAATATTTTCTGTTTTGAGTTGATTTTATTGTTTCCTTTGACGTACCTAAAATACTTAACTCGCCTTTAGAAACACCCATGTGAGGTAAATTCTGGTGGACCAGCGAATCAGGGCCCATCTTCTTTTAAATTGTCACAGACAGCGTGATGTTTTGGCATTGAATATCCGCTAAGTGCAGTTTTTCCACCAGATTCTCATCCATGACAACATCATTTTACACCATTCACAGCAGCAGAGACCTACTCAGATGCTTAAAGATGGGAGCATGAACATCATATCAGCTGCAGTGGCGTGAAGATAAGCTTCTTCTTTGACGTTTGAACAGATGAGAGAGGTATTTTCCATGTAAATGCATACAGAAACAAACATCTAGGAACTAACAGAGAAAGCAATATTTTTAATGTTTAAATGAATCCTGAATTACATAATGTAAAAGAAGGGAACTCAACTTAGCAAAGATGCAAAACATTTGAACATGCAAAAAGACAAAGTCGACCTCCGTTTATATACACATTGCAACACATTACTCAGCGTAAACTGGTATTCAAATGGTAGTGTTGGTTAGAAACTCTGGTCACCAACTCTATGTGCAGAACTAAGTACTGAAACCAGTTTCATTTACAGAAATGTCAGCCTGCCAGTTTTCATTTGCAAAGATTTATCCAAACAATGTTTAATAACTGAATTCATCATATTCAATCAGTCAAAACTAATATCAAAACACAAGTAAAAATCACTTTGGGGATCTTTTAAAGAGATACAAGACAAATGTTTGTGATGCTCATAAGACTCATATTTCATAGGTGTCCCAAATTCATACTGAATAACAAGGCAGTTGTCAAAAAGAAGGCGGTTTCTGGTGAATGACATTTACAGAGGTTTGTGTTGAGGAAATATCAGACTAAAGCATTCTGATGTCTACTGAGGTATTAGTCCATTCTTGTGTAAGTGTGGCTTTATTTTTTTTTTTTTTTTTTTTTTTTAAATCGCCCACTACAGCAACAGTGAGCCCTGTAAATGGATTTAAAATTATTGTTCTCTTGATGGTCAGGAGTCTGTTTATCTTCTCCTCTCTGCTTTGTGGTGCTAATTACTCTATTTGAAAACCATCTCAGAGGATGTGATAGACTTTGGTGAATTCTCCTTTGTTTTATTTCATTTCTGTTCCTTTTGCTTCTTCCTCAAGAGCTGAGAAAAGAGAACGCGAATTCTGTACTTTCTCTTAAACGACGAGGCCCCAGCTGTGTCTTATATCCAGTTCACAGAGTTCACTAGAGTTTTCTGATGCTTTACACTGTTCAGTTAGCATCACTGTAGTCAGGATTGTGATACTATCAGTTCTGTGGATAAAAAGGTCACCGTATCACAAATGGTGAGCCGTGACAAATGAGCCCAGTGTGGGAAAAATTGTTCTGCTGACTTTCACTGGGGATAGTTTTGTCCTCTAGATGTTTTTGTAGCGGGGTGCTGCTGCCCTCTACATGAAACTGAGAGATCTTTAGTCACTGTGGCATGTGGGTGGTGACATGACTAGCTGTGGTGACCATATCGGAGCCCAGCATGAAGATCTGTTCTCTGGCCTGAGACCTGGCACCAGAACGACTGGGCTGGCAACAAGACAGATCCATCCTGGCACCGACTCCTCTCTGTTCTCTGGAGGCCCGTGTGGAGACGAGGGGCTTGTTTCATGAGGGGGAATAGAGCAGTTACAGTAAAGTACATTTGATGGCCAGCTGGCACTGCAGTTTGACAACAACACAGATGGACAGTGATGAGTCAGGAGGTTTCCTGTGGGTCCTTGTCGTCACTAATTCCAGACGGAGACCTCATCCAGTAGGGGAGGGGGTGTGCTACTGTCCTGGGACATACGGCCAGCTGATTGAGCTTCCGGAGAGCTGCATGTCACGGATCAGTGTCTCAATGGGTGTCTTTCCTACCAGGCGCATGAAAAAGAGCTGGGAGATGAGACTGGCGGGAACGGCGCGCAGGGCAGGGAGACGCAGGAGCAGGCGGCCGAAGCGCTGAGGCTGACTCGGGTACTGCATCCTCTCGTACTCTGTCAGAGCCACCTGAGCCTTCTCCTGCAGAGACTCCACATGTACTGGGTCTGTTAGACCGCAGGCGTCTGAAAGAGGAGGAGGAGGAGGAGGCAGTTACTTAATAGTGTAGGCAGGTTACATAAAGAGTCGTGATGAGCCGAGAGGAAGATTCATATCCTAGCAAATAATGTGATAAAATGCCCCTGAGGGGAAATAACAAAAACAAAGTGTGGTATCAAATGTATACATTCAAACCCTACGACCCAAACATAAATTAAAACTCTTAGCAGGACCTGATCATTTAGCTTAGAGAAGATCTGAGTGCCTTTAGAAGTGGCACTTACAATAAGCAATTTATTTAATGTAGCCACTTATACAAGACTTTAGCTATTAAATGCACTGTGCTGCATAATGGCTGCTGACAGCATTAATTACACAGAACATTGAAGATTACTGCATTTTCATTAATAAGCCAGGAGATGGTGCCATAGTAGGAGGCAAATTCCCAGATTAATACAGCAAGTATCACTGCAGTTTCCCACTCAGTCTAGACAAAATGATTTGAAGTTTTTTAGGTTTAGGACCTTCAGTATTTTCACATTTTTTAGTTTCTTTTACCATTATTGTTTAATGTGCTTTTAGGCTCTTACTTTGTGTGTTCACTTCAGTTCATTGATAGCAACATTTTTACACATGAAGATAAGTGTACTAGTCCTACTCAGCCTTTGTATCTCTGAAAAACTGGTGGTGTGGTGGTTGGAAGCCATAAGTGGAGGCCTAGTGGATGACAACATTAAATTACTGAAGTAACTAATCACTGAAGTCAGTACCTACTATGGTTCTGCAACACACTGTGTTACAATAAGAACAGATAAAGCAGAAGCGCAAAGATGGTCACCTGGAGAGAAGAGTGCGATGGCCTTGAGGCAGCTGTATTCAGCTGAGTCCACCTGCAGCCTGGTCAGCTTGTCTACCTGGTCCTGGAACACCCTCACCTGGTCCATGAAGGACACCACACGCTCAGCAGACATGGGTGAGGAGTGGAAGCCAGCCGCAGCCAGCAAAGGAGCCATGTGGAGCGGCAGTGCCGACTGGGCTGCGTTGAGGATGAACAGCTCGCTCCAGCTCAGCCTCAGCAGGGCCACCTGCAGATTTGATTGGTTGTGAAACTGGTACTGCTACACTGTCACCATCCATTTGCTCCTTTTCTGTTTCTTTTCTACATTTACTAGAAAACACTCTGATAATGAAAGGGAAAAATCTGAAAATGTACATCCTAACACATCACCACACCTTTTTACCTGTTATGCAAAATTCAATATACTGACCTGGTCTGACACAGGCAGTTCAGGGAAATAAGGGATATTTCTGGCCCACTCCACAGTGCTGAAGAGTAGGCGAGCAGCCAGTTCACAGATGTTGTCGATGCCCATGGCGTTATCTGGACCGGCCTGTTGGTTGTACTGGTGCCCATACCGACTGCTGGGGTACGGTTCAGCTCTCAGAAGCTGCGAAATGAGTTCTGACACCGGCTGACCTCCGCCACTTCCTCCATTGTTGTTGTTATAAAACTCGCCACTTCCCAGGCCACTGGCACCACCTATGGGCGTGATGGAGGGGCTAAGACTCGGCTGAGGTGGGATGCGACCACGTTGAACTGCTTTAGTTTGGTTGGGGAACAAAGAGAAAGGGAATAGAGGAGGAAACCAAGAGGAGTTGAAAGCAGAGGTAATAAAGTAGAGGAGAAAGTAGCAAAGAAAATTGTGAAGGCCAAGGTGAGGGGAGTGTAAGAATTAGGACAAAAAAAATGCAGAAGAAGAAATGTTAAAAGTGACTTCAGCTAGCGGTGTATGGCTGATTATCACCACACAGGCTCCATATGAAGGCTGTACGTCAAGTTTAAAATAAGGCTCAGACTGACTCGACAAGAGCCTGAAGGAGGAGAAATATTCTGGTGCTCGTCAGGCTACATGAAGGTTATCTACCAAAATAAAAAGATGTGGAGACAAGAATTTACTTTTCTTATAAATGTAAAATCCCTGCAGTATTAATTATGGAGGAGAATTACAACACACTGCTGCAGTAACCTTAGTATGTCTTCATCTGAATATACACAGAAGACTGGAGCTGCACTCTAAAACACCACCAGACACTCGAACATCACTTTGAATAAAGAAAGTGCCACAAGCCGTGACAGACAGTATTACTGCCAGAACCAAGACAGCAGGCCGACCGACTGAATAGGCTAGAGACGCATTCATTTGAGGGTATGAATTCATATGTGGTAATCGACTGTCCTTCTTAGGTGTCCTTGAGAAAGACACTAAATCCCTTCCAGTCAGTAGATGATCCTGATGTCTGACCTCTCTGTGGAGGTGATCAAGCAAAGGGATTTTTTTCTGCAGGGAGTCATAATGTGTCTCATTAGCAAGCTTAATGATCTGTGTGTATCAGAGAAAAACGACTCAGACACACAAATAGATGGGCATGTTTTTTTAAAATCAGCAACCACTTGAAACCTTTAAACATTAAATATATTTTCTATGGCTTTAGTGTTGAAACCTCTTATTAATTTGGGTTTATCTTTACATAAAGATTTTTTTCTTTATATCCTCTGTATTGGCATAACATTGAATCAGACTCCACCGCTTAAGGTGAAATCCCCGTATTGGACTAGATCGAGCCCACAGGTCAGAGGGTTTCTGCAGCTTCAACTGGAGGCTTAAGGCTCTGGGACACAGGTGTCTTAGTGCCATATCCCTCTCAGTCACTCTTACACAGCCACTAGATTAAGCCACTTAGTACATGGCATTGAGCTGACACGCATGGCTAGCTTAGCCATGATAGGGCCTAGACAGCCATGTGTGGCTTTTGCTCTGCTCTGTGGAGCTTATGGAGCAGGAGAGGCAAAGACAAATTTAACTATGATTGATTTTTTTCTCTCATTTTCTGAGAGTAGCTGATGGGAGTAATGAGAAGACCCTCTAAGGCTCTTCACTGAAATAAATGAATAATTATTTTCATTTTTTATATGAGTTCAATTGTCAAATTTGATAGAGTGGCCATGTACAATCACAGCGTGTCCCAGGGCACCACTCGACCTTACCCAAGGATGAGAATGAATGAAGGGTTTATGAATCAGGATGGACATGTACCTTCTTTGCGCATGCCAACACGGAAACACTTCTTCAGGCGACAGTACTGGCACTGGTTCCTGTGATGCTGGTCAATCTGACACTCTCTGTTTGACCTGAGAACACAAGCAAACAATCATCTGATTGTACAGGATTTGTGATTTATGAATTTCTTGATACTTCAGTAAAACTATGGGCAATGTTAACACCCTCATAAAACAGTTAGTTGTATGATTCGGTATTATTTCAGTCATTGACTGCTGTTATGCATACATTCTTATTTGATTCATGTAGAGTAGGAATATTCAGGCAATCATGTATACGGCAGAAACACGGTTGGCAATTATTTTGATACTTAATTGACTGGTTTATTTTAAAAGACATTTTTTGGTTCCAGCTTAACAAAAGTGAGAATTTCATGCTTTTCTTTGTCACATATAACTGATTGACTATGTATGTAGAACTAAATATATTTGAGTTTTGGGTCAGTGAAAATGATCAATTTGAAAATGTCAGAGAATTATGTCATAATTAAATAAGCGATTCATCCTGCATCATTTTGGATTTGGATAAGTCTAGATCCGAGGTGGCAACTCCAGTCCTCCTGGGTCACTGTCCTGCTTGTTTTCCAACTAGCCCCTGCCCTTCCAACTTCTGACTGGCTGAACACAGCTGAAAACAGGCAGGGCAGTGGCCCAGGAGGACTGTAGACTATGAAGACATCTTTAATATCGTGAATATTAAATTAGCAGTTCTGTGTCTGACATGCTTCAACAAAAAAAACAAAAAAAGTCAAAGTATTATATGTTCTGAAATTTTGTTTAAAAACCTTATTCGTCATATGCAGTGACTGACCTTAAATGAATGACAGAAACGCGGTATGTATATGTTCATTATGTGCAAAGTCAGTAGTCAGACACTGTGTGTGTTTTATGACTCTTATCTTCTATTATTAACCTCTGTTCTTTGTTTTTTTAACTAACTGTCAATAGATAACCAAGTGTCGCTGTTGGCTTTCAGTTGCGTGTTAATCTGACCATCAGTAAACGACATTTCCCATGATGCAGCGCTCACCTGCAAGTGTAGCTCAGGTTGCGTCTGACGCTCCTCTTGAAGAAGCTCTTGCAGCCCTCGCAAGTGAACACGCCGTAATGTTTCCCGCTGGACTTGTCCCCGCACACCACGCAGTCCACCACGCACGCCTTGTCGTCGTCTCCGGCTTCCATGTCGCTGCCCCCTGCCTGGGGAGAGCCGTCGTCCTCCTCCCCCCTCAGGTAGCCCTTGTCCCCCAACCCGTTGGTGCCCCCATTGGGATCTCCCCAGCCCCCACTCACCATGGCCATCGCTTGGTTACCGAACCACCGCAGAGGAAAATGGGACAGGCAGCCAAGATTTCTGGTTGCTGTCAAGGTAACATAAATATCAAAAGTCCTGCCTCTGTGTTTCCACTCACCTGGAGAGGCTCAGTATTCCCCGCCTGCCTGTGCTCTCATTTGTTAATGAAGTCTCTTGTTTATGTTAAAGCCTATAATAACAGAGCCGAGGGGCAAAAATAGTCCTCAGGCTGAATAAGCAGATGTCAATGAGAGAAAAGAAAACAGGCTGTAGCAGTGAAGAGGAGGAGGAGGAGGAGGGTATTTGGCAGAATAAACCAGAGCAGTTCAGTCTCCTCCCACTCCACTATGACCTGGAAACAGTCTGTGTGTGTGTGGCAACTTTTTACTTCTGCATGCCTGTGGATTTCACTGCACCCTTTTCCTTTTCATCTTCCCTTATCTGATTCGCAGCCGCTGTGTGTTGTGGTCTCCTTTTCTCTGGACCAGCTCCTGAGACGGTCAGGGAGAAGCCTCTCGAACGCTGCCAGGGTTAAATGGGTTTCAGCCCAGGAACCTTTCACGGGAAACAATGAGTCAAACACTCAGTGCACATTCTCCACAAACACAGCAAAGGCAGAGAGATTTGTGAGCAGATGAGACGAGGTGAAAATCTTCGTCCGCAGAGCTCCACATAGTCCTCTCTGGCTCACTCTCACTCTGTCTCTGTAGCAACAGTAATGGCTGAAAAAGGACCTCAGTGTAGCTCGCCTTAGCACATGCCTGGAGAGGCTTTGACCACCCCTTTTAAAGTACCCCTTACACTTATTTTGCCTCTGCTCACACCAGCTGTATCGCCAAACCTTCAGCTGAAATGGTAGAAATGATGTCAGGCTTACCTCAGTGTGAACCTTAATGTCCTGTGCTCATGGCTTCCCTCGCTGAAAAATAAACCCTGCTCTCGCTTTAGATCTTCCTTCCATCCAGTGAGCCTGAGAGTGCAGACACAGCTCTCCTGTTCTGCTGCGATCCCCTCATCAGCAGCGGCAGCATTGTGACTCACGATGAAGATATTCCAGATCGAGCAAAACAACTTGCTGTCCACACAACAACAACACCACTTTCATGTGGCTTCCGCAGAACTGCAGCGGCAACAGACGAGCCGACGTGGACCGCCTGTGCTCACTTCCCAAATCGCACAACACAAGTAGATCCTCGACACAAGGAAGTGCTCTCTTCCTTGCTTGTTGTAGCATGAGTGCTCGGTGGTGGTAGTATCCTCTGTGCTGCTTTCTTTGAGGGGAAAAAAAAAATCCAGAAAGCAGGATAGAGCGTCCGTCTCCTCAGCCCTCCATAGTTCCTGCGGCTGCTCTCCAGGCACTCGTGCAGGCTTCTCCCTCCAGCCTTTTGTCAGTGCTTGCCCACCAAGAACTAATGACTTGCGGCCTAGCCCTGTTTGCTGCTTTTCATCTGTGTGTGTGTGTGTGTGTGTGTGGGGGGGTGTTAAGCCTTTCCCTATGGCTCAGGCAAACAGGAGGTGGGGGTGGAAGAGACGGGTGCTCCTCTTCCCCCTCTCCCTTCCTCAAGCCTCGGAGTCCACAAATCAAATTATGATTCAAGAAAATGGCCACAGCCTGAGACCAGCTGGATTTCACAGTTTGCTTTTTTTTTTCCTTCCTCGCCCCCTTTTCCTGTTATCTGTTTTTCTCCAACCTATTTGTGTGTTTGAGAGAGAGAGAGAGATCAAGCAAAGCGAGGGAGAGGGAGTGTGTGCGGAGGGGGAGGGGGCAGGCTGTGTGCTTGTCTGTGTGTGTGTGTGTGTGTGTGTGTGTGTGTGTGTGTGTGTGTGTGTGTGTGTGTGTGTGTGTGTGTGTGTGTGTGTGTGTGTGTGTGTGTGTGCGTGCGTGCACTCCCAGGGATTTGACACTGCTATTCAAACCCTGTGGTTACCATGGTGCCGGCTGCCTTATATGGCCATTGGAGTCAAAGAGCAAAGAGAGTGGGCTGTGTGGGGCAGCGCACACACACATGCAGGAGGAATGTGAAGGATCTGTCTCCTCAGAGATGCAGAGAGCATGACCCCGAGGCCTCAAAAACTACCTCAACAATACAATTACCCCAAAGCCCTGCACAAGTACAAGCAAGCCAACCTCCTGCCTGCCCTTTGTCTTTTAGAAAGTCGATAAATGTTGCATCTGAAAGTTTTTACATTGCAGCACGCACTTCCAGAAGCCATGGAAAGCAGCAGTGAGCTGAATTTTATATCTCAAAGCAAGAATGTGTCTGTTGCTGTTGGACAAAACACTTTGATCCTGTGAACGTGAAGGCAGCCTGCTCACCAGCGCATTGTTCCAGAAATAAAGGTCACCATTTCTCTTAAAGCCCTCCATCCCAGTGCTTTGAGGAATACATTGTGATTTGTGTTTGAGGTTACCCAAAAGGTCACAGAGACTTTCACTCTCCTGCCATGCGAAAAAGCCCAGGGTCAAATACAGATAAAGGGGAGGAGAGGAGGCACAATGACCCTGGGTAAGAGCTTAAAGAGATAAGTAATGAATCTGCTTGTAAATGTCTGATTCTTTGTGGTTGGGGGTGGCAGCCACTGACATAGGGAGATGAAAATGTGAGTGTCCTTAAAGATTTGTTGCATGTAACTTGTTGTCTTATCTACAACACAATTACACAGATTTTAAAGATCCCCCCCCCCATGGACACTTTTATGGCATTCCTAAATCCAAACCCAGCTTTACCCCCTGGAGGACAGAATGTGTGTGTGACAGAGAAGCATTGTCCCAGCCATTACACAGCTAATAGGTCATCAGAGGGTTGTGTGTGTGAGTGAGTGTGTGTTAATTTGAATGAAAGTCCCGTTAATTAGGGTGCTGTGCCTGCTTATTGTCAGTTCTTGTGTTGGGAAAGATTAGGCTTGTCAAATAAAGAGGGCTTGTAAAGGACTCTGTGGGTGTGTGTGTGTGATATCCAGCAGACCTTAATCAATAATTGTGGACCTAAATAACAGAACATTTCAGTAAACTGGTTCTATTGTTCTCAGAAAAAGTGGCATATTTTAGAGGCTGTTTTAAGGTTTGAGTTTCATCAACCTTATGATTTATTCTAATATTTAGAGCTTATCTTCTGTGACTATATAATCAAATTGTTTAGTTTATTAAAGTCCGGTGTCTGAAAACTGTCAGAAGCAATCCAGCTGTATGAGAGTAACCTTCGAGACTGGACGTGCCTAATCTTGTTGAATTAATCTCTTTGTCTGTGTTTGTAGATCAGATTAATCTTAAATGCACCAAATTCCAGCAGTTTGCCAACAGGATGCCATTAAAACATGGCAGTGTCTAATTGTTACACTTGTCTTCACCTAAACAAAAGAAGACTCTTCTCAGCTCCCTAGTAGAAATTAAATACAACTTCAACAAAGTAGCAGGATGATATCTGCATTTGCAAACATTTAGTAGACAGAACGAACTGCAGTAATCCTGGTGGTTAGTCTGGGATTTAGATTTCAAAAATAATATTTTTACACTGAATAGTTATTCTCTAAGGGAGAAGGTGGTATGACAAACTTTAGATTCAAAGAGATGCTGTACATGTCTTTCATTTCCACTTCAGTGTGTGTGTGTCTGTTTGAGAGATACCATTGGGGGCAGGAGTGACGTGACCTTTGAACCAACAGTCAGGAATGTGGTTGCTCCTCACTCAGTGAGGAACAAAAATGCAAGACTGCAAAAGATGTCTGCCAAGCTGCCAAATACACCTTATAGCGTCAATAAGAAATCAATAATTATCAGTAATTAAAAAGATATTTAAGAGCGAGCAGCATGGTGGATGAGTGGTTAGCACTGTTGCCTCACACCTTTCTGTGTGGAGTCTGCATGTTCTCCCTGTGCTTGTGTGGGTTTTCTCCAGGTACTCTGGTTTCCTCCCACAGTCCAAAAACATGTATGTCAGGTTGATTGGTGACTCTAAATTGCCCATAGGAGTGAGTGTGAGTGTGTGAGGTTGTTTGTCTCTATGTGGCCCTGTGATGGACTGGTGACCTGTCCAGGGTGGACCCCTGCCTTTCACCCAGAGAGAGCTGGGATAGGCTCCAGCAGATCCCCGTGACACTGGTATAGATGGAAGGAATAAGCAGGTATAGATGATGGGTGGATGGATATTTAAGAGATATAAGGAGGGTAAACATTGGTAAACTGTTGGCAGCAGCCTGGTCTTTAGACCAACCATTTTAACGGTGGGTTACCAAAATTTCAAAACTGGAAGTAATAATTGTGTCGACCATTTTAAGATTATATTATAAAATTATTATGTATGAAAAACTCCCAAATATTTTTATGCGCAAAACTGATTATCTCCTACACACATACAAAATACAAAACTACAATGTATCATCAAAATGATATTAAAAAGTATCAAGCGGATGGAGAAAATTATGGAAGTTTTTTTTTGGCTTCTTTATTCAATTAGCAAGTGATTTTGCAATTGGCAGCATGCAATGTGGCAATTCAATACTCAATTCACTTTTTAA
This sequence comes from Mastacembelus armatus, assembly GCF_900324485.2. Classification (NCBI taxonomy): domain Eukaryota; kingdom Metazoa; phylum Chordata; class Actinopteri; order Synbranchiformes; family Mastacembelidae; genus Mastacembelus; species Mastacembelus armatus. The sequence continues at coordinate 10,293,281 of NC_046649.1, read as the reverse complement.
TTGTTCTGGTAAAAGTTTTAAATGAAAACTAAATCAACTGCATGTCATGGATTCCTGGCCCTTTAATTCATTTTGCGATTGGCAATACAATATGCAGTTATGCAATATGAAAATGCATTTTGAGCTTAAGTGAACTTCACAGTTTAATGCTATTACTGTGAAAAAATCAATTCAGTATAATTGGAGGTCATTTCTATAGCAAAATACTGTTACCTGCTGCTAATTCTCCAAACTGTCCACGCCCGGTTAGTTCCCCCTGTCAGTGAGAGGAGACATGGCATAGATGTCCTAATGATCTACTGAACTGGCAGTAGACTGTCAGCTAATCACAAAGCAGCTCACAGTCAACAAGCAGCACATGTTTTACATGAACCACTGAACTGTGTCTAGTTTAAGAAAAACAACTTCAATATCTCATCGTTTAGATAAGAATTCAAACTAAATGTCTAAACAGGCAATTTTAATGATCTGTTTACTTCTTGAAATGACCAGCTGACTTCTTCTACTGTAGTTGAATAGTTATCTCTATATCTGCTCTCCCTTGTTTACATACATCTCTCAAGGCTTTATGCACCACTAGCAGCGAGTGTAAATAAATAAACAATTTGGCATCTTAGCAGATAAACGTATTTGTATACACATATGCTATGGGCTTTGACATTTATGGTGTTGGCCTATTGTTGCTGTCTTCTTTTTTTCAACTTCTACCTATCTGAAATGAATTTGTCCTAAGACTCTGTGACTGAAGCGCCAACACTGTGATGCACTCACATCACTCCGAAGGTTCAGCTTAGCTTGTTGTCATTGTCCAAACTTGTTGACACCGCCAACCTGTTTCTTGCTTTATTGAGGTGAAAGGTCTCCAAGTTTGTTGTGTATCAGAGGAGCATAACTGATGGCTGTAATTTGAATCCTTTATTTGGGTTGCCTGTTTGGGATCACGGCATGTGAACTGGTCTGTTAATGTTGGTGAATGTAGCCTATGAATGATATTGTTTTTAGAATCTGGAGTCTGTGCCAAACACCTGGTTCAACGAGTTTAGTGGATTCCCTGCTGGGTATAAGGGCTTTTAGATCTTGTGACCAACTGACAGCTGTCCAAGATGACACAGGCAGAACTACACGATGGCCTTGTTTGCTCCATAATCAGCTACAAATGTTCTGTTTCAGGATCAGTCTTTGCATATTTTTATGAGAATTCAAATGCTAAGCTGTAGTAACATTACATTTTAAAGCCTTTAAGCCTTGTATCCCTGTTCAGAAATAATATGCTGACTTCTTTCAAAGTCAACATTACAGGGTGGGTCAATAAAGCCCAGCCTCTGGTGCTGCTGGGCAGGCCCAAACATGAGTAATTCACTGACTGAGTTAACATTGTAACCATTAATGTTAATGTTTTTCTTTTAAGATCTATTTCCAAACACTGTCCTTTCAAAAATACAATCACCTCTACCCCACCCTCCCATCTGCATTTCTGAATGTCTAAAGTTAGGCCAGCCCCCTCCCTCAGGCACCCCCAGCAACCACTGTAATTCTGTAATTCAATCTCAGGGTGTTAGCAGTCTGCTTTCAACCACATCAACATATGGAAAGTAGGTCTTTACTTAAAGTAATCATGAGGCGTCTGTGCAGCCTCCTTGTGGAGACGAGGTTTTCATCACGCTCTGATGGTTGTCAAATGTTTAGAGTTGCAGTGACAGCTTCACTCTGAGACCAGAGTGACCTGTGACCTTTGAGGAATGGACAAGCCTGGAAACAAAAACAGGCGCCTTTTGTACGGGTCAAAGGGAAAACATCTGCTGGGCTGAAGACGCAAAGAAGAAGGGGATTAACGCTCGGGTATTCATCATTCTGTCTTTTCAGCCACCTCTGATGAGAGCTGCCTGATGGGAACATGCAGAAAGCCACTGTACATAATGTTATTACGAACCAAATCCTTCTTATTTCACCCATTAGTGCCCCAGCTGCCTCCTTCATTCAGCAGGAAAAATTGATTAAAAAACGAAGGTAAATACAATCTGAAGGGGAATTTCTTTGACATGAATACTGCAGCCTTTCTTATCACACCACCACAGGAGCCCCTGGTCACAGCCAGTCTTTCATTTTTAAATTTAATTTGAGGCTGAATAAATGATCTGAGAGGATTGCACATCACAGTTCCTGTTGAGAAAATTCATTTGAACAACTCGAGCTTTGATATCATCATGCATTGTCATGATAAATGAGTGTCTGATTTTTTTTTTTTTTTTTTTTTTTAATCCAACTGAAGCAGTACAGTATCATTTACATTCAACCGATGGCCCACTCAGTAGCTGGACTGATGACAACAAAAGAAGGCGTTTCAAAGTTATTTAGCACAGTATCATTTCATTGCCTATGTTCAGTCTGGTGGTCAACTCAGGTATTTACTGCTTCCCCTGTAGCAGAAGCTTCTTTCTTCAGCGCAGCCACCTGATATAGCGCGTGGCTGTGATACTGATAACCAGATCCTTCAGAGCAAATTGCCAATTAGCAGCACGTCTTTGGACGGAAACCTCTCGGTGTGTTTGTTTGTTTTGTATTACTGAGGCTTTATTATTAAGAAAATAGCTTGGTGTAGCTGTTTTGTAAACGCAGGTAAAACAATATGGCAAGTGGGTGGCATGAGAATAGCTGGAGTGAAAAAAAAAAACTCCTTATTTTAGCTTTTGAATATGATATTGAATATGTTAACATGATATCTCTTATTACAGTTCTCTTCAAATCACCCACAACAGATGCACTATTCAGCCAGATTCTAGGTTAGTTTACATTTTTCATACATAGAGTTGTTACTTTAACAATTTAGGAACACAGACTGTATGTGTTCCTCAGTACATAATTTTTTAATACAAATAATATGACAGTAAAAGCCATAAATAAGTTAAATACAACTTTTTTTTACATGATGTATGCTGTACAGCTGTTTGTCTTTTCCCCCACATGTGCTACCATATTCCCCTCGCTTTACTTAAGGACCATGTACTTCTAAAAATTTGTAGTTGTGTCATTTGCCCACTAAGTGGCAGTGTCTGTGTGTATGTTTCTTCAATATTTCATGGAGACTGTCCTGTTACAGTAGCATCAGTCCAAATGATCTATCAAAATGAGGAAAAGAAAAATTTAAAAAAAAACACTGGATCATGATTTTCAATAGACGATTATCTTGTTTCAAATAGCAAAAATCTTGATAATTGATCAGTTTGTAAACTTGAGTTTTATATTTAACACATTACAACTGAATTTAATGTAAACACAGATTTTCTGCTTTAACCAAACTGTGTGGTTTCTTGTATAAATATAGCATGTGTGCAAATCAGATATTATTATTATTTGTATGTATGTTCAATTCTTAAATGAAATTGAAATGAATTAGGAATAGTGTTTGTGAGTAAGGCCATTATGTCGGCAAGGTTTTCTTGTGTCAGTGAGATCTGCTGTTGCTGTGAGGCTCTTCGCTAAAAGCAGCTGTAATTACGTTTTTTAAGCCAACACGAGATAATCTCAGTGGATGCTGTGTGGGTGTGTGTTGTTTTCATATTGATGAAACATGAGTATAATGGAGTCGAGAGTGAGCTTCACTTAAGTGAGGAGTCAGAGCTTCAAGTTTCAAAGAAAATAATAAACACACTGCAGTATTTATGTTTTGGCTCCTCATACCACATAAATCAATTAAAGGTTACTGACTGATGAGTAACGATGTAAGACTTTGTTCAGGTGGTTCAATTTAGAATTTTTTATTGTTTATCATTTATTTTTTCATTTCTTGTTTAACAATGGTATATTCTACAGCTGCGTGACAACTCAGAGGAAGTCAAATAGTGACATTAGGGATATTCTGAGTAAACACCCAACACCCCCAAATCACAGTACGAAGATCATAAGACTCATTGAACAGGTTGTTTTGTGTCTTACCGTAGATCAGCGCATTTCATTTCCTGAACACCAAAACAACAGAGCTCTGTTCCCTCACTACCTGATCCAGTAAAGGGTGTAATCTGGGACACGCAGAGCTGCTTCAGAAGCTATAGATTCCGTTAAAACCATGTAACCTCGGCTGCAGCAGCAGATGCTGCACATGTACTGTTGCTGCTGGTGTGTGGGAGTGGTACAGCTTTTAACTGCTCACCCATGAAGTGCTGTGAAATTAGGCTGTTCGCACCCACGTGGACAGCTTTAGATAACAATGTTTGAATTGAGAAATAAGCAATATTTGAGTGGCTTGAAAATATTTGCTTGGAGAAACAGTTTTCACTTGAACTAATATATTTTCTAAGAATATCTGGGTCAAAAGAAGCTTTTGCTATTATCAGTCTTTCTCAAATGATCATTAGTCATGCAGTTAAAATCATGTAAATCGTGTTCTGAAGAGTTTCATGTTTCATTTTGATTATTTTATTCATTTTGTTAATATTAATGACCATGCTTAGTGACACTGAAACCTCTTGTGATTTCTAGCTCATAAACTCAAGTATTATTTATGTATTTTTAATGTTCCCTTTGATTAAATCTCCTTTGGACAGACACCCTTTTCAGAGATCAATTTGTGTAACCCATACACAAAGAAATCCAAATAAATTATGAATAGCACTCATTCAAACTCATACTGAAGCAGATGTGTAGTGTTGGGTGAGCACATACCTTTCATCGGTTTTATAATGTAATTTTATTGTTTTGCATTAGTTTGTTTTTCGTGTAAACACCAGTCTGGGGGACCAGTAATGAACGTTGTTAAAAGTGCGGCCTGTAATTATTGTCTCTGGAAAGATATTTTGCTGTTGAGCTTTTCAGATATAATTTTAAGTGCTTTGAGCATCACACACAAAGCTCCATTCACTTTTTATTTAAAATTGGCTCTACATACTTTCGAAGCAGATATCACAAAACTTAATGACAGTAAATCTAACGTAGCTGCATGGCTCAGTACTGACAGAAGTGACAGGGAAATATGGATTTTTGTGCACTAATTGCATGAACTGAGCATTTAATACAATTTCAGCTCTCACTTAGATGTTCACTTAGATGTTGACCAAGTCGACTTCTCTCTTTTTAAAAAAAAAATATTTTTATCGCATGCGAACTGTGTAACTGATAAGGTATTAGGAATATAAACGACGCAACAATTTGTTCTTGAGACTGCTGCGTCAACATCACGAGTGCGTCCAAGATGGAAACATAAAAAAAACCCTCCCATACCCAGTGTTTGGAGATTCATATAAAAACAAACCACTTCAATTTCAGTTTTACTGACTGTCTGTCTTGCATTTGTCGGCGCTCTTTATCTGGGATCTTGTCCCAAAAGTTGCTGCGGGGTTAGCCATCAACAGTTCCTCTATGAGTTACTGCTTCCTGTCAAGATGAGCCCAGGCGTGTCAACAATGCCTGACAGGAAAAAGTTGTGACTGTACCTGTCAGGAGTTTTAAATTAAGTGTCTTTATGTGTGTGCGTGTGTCCTTTGAGACAGAGGGCAGCTTACCAACGTCATCATGTTGGACTGAGACTCATGACATCAAAGGGCCACTGAATAAGAATGTCAGAAGAGCAACATGAGCCAACATGAGCCATTGTCCTCCTGGTTGGCTGTGCACCAGAAAATGCTCCCATAAATGTTTTTTTGACATATTCATGAAGCTGCACATGTTGGGTCTGGTGTGGTGTTTATGGCCTATATGTTTTCACAATAGAAGAAAAATGTGCTGTCAATGAAAATGTCTTCTAATCAGTAAAACCTAAATTCTCTATTTTGCATTCCTGCTTTGAGCTTCATAGACATTTGCTCATTAAAACCAGCAAGATCCATAAATCCAAAAATCTTTTTCTTTTTTTTCTTTGCTTTGACTGGCAGCAGGACATTTCCAAGAACAATCCTGAAAATGTGTGTGTGTGTGTGTGTGTGTGTGTGTGTCTTTGTCTGTGTCTGTGTGTGTGTGTTTGTGTCTGTGTGTCGGTAACCTCTGCTTAGGGAGGGTGAGCCAAAGGAGCGGGAAGAAAGCTGATGGAGGGAGGGGACTGAGTCCAAGACAACCTCCCATCATGGAGTGTGTGACCAGAGGAGTTTATAAATTCCTACCCGTTTACACATCGCTCACAATCTGATCAATTCTCAGGCTCTGCAGAGAGGAAGCGTCTGGCCCATGTCTGCAGTGTCCTGAGCTTTGTTAGAGGAAGGGGCACAAGGTTAGCATGAAATGGACTGTGAAATCTTTTGGCTGGTCTGGAATAATTCAACATTGTCTTCTCTTGCAGATTTCCTCATAGCAATTCTCAAGCCTTGGATTGTTTGCTTATTACTTCTCTCTCTTTGATCATCAGAAGCCATGTACAGCTCTGGGTATTCCCAAGTCAAGAAGTACAGCCCAGAGGCCCAAAAAAGGATGCAGTACCGCTCAAAGGGCAAGAGCTGCGGCTACTACATGCGTATTGTCTTTTTCTTCTCTTCGCTCATTCAGTCTCTTATCATCATCAGCCTTGTGCTCTTTCTGGTCTATGGTAAGAAACAGGACTCAGCATCCACAGGACGCATCCAGAGTCTGGAGGATAGCTTCAGCCGGCTCTCCATAGAGAATGTCGCCCTTAAGCAGCAGAGGAAAAACCTGACAAACCTACTTAATACCACCCTGACCAATAAGGCCCGTAACGACTGGGACCTGTTGAAGCTCCGGCACTTCTCCAACATCTCATTGCTCATTATGCAAGATTTCGAAAAGAAGTTGGTGAGCATTTTGATTACATCTTCCCTGCACGTTCGTGTCCATAAACAAGCTTCTGATTTATCTTTTATGTGTTTGGAATTCAACTTATTACCTTTAAACAGCCATTGAAATCAAAAGTATGTCTGTTTGGCTTTTAAATATTTTGTATAGTCACACAATTACTTTCTATAAATTGGTTGTTTTTTCAATAATTAGGGTTGTACATGTAGTTCTGAGATAATTACTAAAATCGAAATGGCTTTTCTTTCACTAATGACAGCAACAGTGCAATACCAATTTGTACCTTTGCAAGGCCACACAATCTGGGAATTGTCCACCAAGTAAGTATGAGATTTCCTTAATGCAAACCCACAAACATTCACATACTAAATTAAACATTTGTTTCAGAGAAAATCTCTTCACCTACTTCTATTTTGCATTATTATATATTTTTTTTATCCAACTTTGTCTTAGTACAAGATTGTAGGATAACCAACTGTGGGTTGCTGGCTGAGCAGCTGAATGCCAAGTTTCAGCTGGTAAACTCCAACTTCACTCAAACAGTGCAGAGTATGAGGATGGAAATGGACCAGATTGCCAAAGAGAGGGACAACACTAACTTGGAGGCCATCCGTCTGAGGAGAGACAAATCCACACTAGAAAGGGAGTTGGACTTCTATAGAAAAAAATCTAAAAATGAGTTTTCCCAGTCCTTGAGTGGTGTCGCCAACGTCTCCAAGGCTTTTCTGCAGAAGATTGAATCCCTCTTCCCTGCACACATTGCCTTTCAGCTCACTTGTTCGAAACAGAGGGAACACCTGGAGCAGATCCGCACCAATTGCACCAGCCTATCCAGAGAAGTGGAGGACAGGCTCCAGCGTTACCTGAACATTGTGGGAGACCAGGTGTCAGACATCCAGGCTGAGAACAACCGCTTAAAGGCCGAGAACTGGCGACTGTCTGACGACTACCGCTTGTGCAGTCAGAACCGCTCCGGCCTGATCCAGGAACACAAACAGAACTTAGAAAAGCTTCAGTCAAAATATGATCAGGACAAGGAGAAACTCTTATTGGTGAAGATGAAGCTAGCGGGAGATAAAGAAGTCCTGGAGAACAGTGTCAAATATAAAACTAAAGAAGTTGAACACCTTACAGATCAAATCAAGCAGCTCAACATGTCCTGCAATTCCAAAGTAAGAAAAATGCAGCATAACAGATTCCATGAATATGTAATAAATTCTTCAGGGATGCTAGTAGCAGTGTGGCTTTCTGAGTTCTTGTTTTCAGCCTTAAATAATCAAAGTTACATTAAGGTTATTAAAGATAAAAAATTTAAGCTGTTTGCCAATGAAGGTAGATAAAGCAAGAAAAGACTGTAGTATAGTATAGTATAAATGTATAAATATATAACAACAGTTGGGTTTTACTCAGCAAACTAACTGCAGCTGTAGATTGTTGAGTTTATCTACTAAACCCCTGCACATGCAGCATGCTCACATTTTAGCTTTGTTGTCAGTAGTGACATCCCCTGTTTCTGTGCAGTATCAGAAGACCTATGTTATTATATAATGCCTGTAGAAATACCAAAATAAAAAAACAAAAGCCTATCTCTAACTTTTGTTCAATTTTATGGTTTTACATAAAATATATCAGATGAAAACACAATTTGATAAATACAGATGAGGAGGAAGAGTAAAAGTAAAGAAAGGAACAAAGGAGCAGAAAAGTGAGAAATGAGAAAATATTGGTCTAATTGGCTGCTGTTAGACTAAGACATATTGTAAAATGTCCTTCTCATGGAGGAATCAGGAGTTTGTGTACATAGAAAATAGAAAATATAATCAAATATAATCATATTTTGTGTCCATTTAAAATGGATCATACATATTATATAATTGTTCAAGGAATCAATAGTTATACAAATCAATAGTTAGAACATAATAACATTGCTCTCATTTTATTTCAGATGGGGCTTGGTGGGACCTCTAGGTCAAGCGGGTCCAGTCAGACTGGGTGGAACCTGTTTGGTGGTGGTGGAAGCAGTTCTGCATCATCCAGCTCTTCTGGCGTGGGACAGCTTGGTAGGACAGGGTCAACTGGGTTGGGTTCAAGCTTGGGCTCATCAGGGTCAACGTTCAATAAGCCAGGATCAACTGGCACAGGGTCCTCAAGCTCGTCATTCTTGTCACCAGGTTCAAATCCAAGCCTCACAAGCTCCATTGGATCAGCATTCAATAAGCCAGGATCAGCTGGAACTGGCTCTTCAAGCTCATCCTCAAGCTTTTTGTCACCAGGTTCAAATCCAAGCCTCACAAGCTCCATTGGATCAGCATTCAATAAGCCAGGATCAGTCGGAACCGGCTCTTCAAGCTCATCCTCAAGCTTTTTGTCACCTGGGTCAAGTCCAAGTCTCAGCTCCTCTGGGGGAGCTTTGTCAGGTTTTGGATCAGCAGGCTCAGGTGGGATAGGCTCAAATAAGCCAGCACTAAATACAAGGGGCTCATCAACCACTGGGTTATCCTCTGGGTCAACTGGATCAAGTCCGAACCTTAGTTCAAGTGGCACAGGCTTAAATAAGCCAGTTTCAAGTGTGAAGACCTCCTCAGGCTTTGGGTCATCCTCTGGGTCAACTGGATCAGCAAGTAAAAGCAGTTCAACCAGCTCTGGATTTTCTTGGCTTGGGTTTGGGAGCAGTAACTCAGGACAAAGTAAGACAGGAAGTGGAACAGGGAAAGACACCTCAAGTGGGACTAGTCAGGGTGGAACTGGATCATCTTTTGGCACAGGAAGGACAAATGGACTTGGAGGAGGCTCAAGTAAGAATGAGTAAATGGTTCATCCAGAATACAAAAATATTTCTTTACATACCTCTGTCGGCATCCAGTTTTGTGGATTATTTTGGTTTTATTTCCCTAAAACCAAAACATTCTGCATTGAGCTTTAATCTGGGTGAACTAGCTTTTTTAAAAGAACATCATTTTATACTTTTTTATACTAAAGATACCTGCACGAACTAATAGTAACATATTGAACATTAGTTCAACAACTTTCAGGGGTCTCAAACTCCATTTCTCAAGGGCCACTGTCCTGCTTATTTTCCAACTATCCCTGCCTTACCCACCACTGATTACCTGGATCAGGTGTGTTCATCCAATGAGACGCTGCAAGGCAGGGATAGATGGAAAACAAGCAGGACAGTGGCCCTTGAGGACTGGAGTTTGAGAACCCTGTCTTAAATGGATCTGATGTTTATTAAATTCACTCAACAGAAATACTTAGCACATACTTTAAAGCAGGGAGGGAATGACCCCGCTCCCCAAGGACCACTGCCCTTCTTGTTTTCTAAATATTTCTGTCCTACCCACTGCTGATTACCTGATCAGTGTTCAGTCAAGCAGAAGCTAGAAGATACCAATTCACTTTGCCTTCCCCCCCTTTTCACCCTCATCTGAGATAGTGTCTTCCAGCTTCTGATTGACTGTAACACACCTTATCCAGGTATCAGCAGTGAGTAGGGCAGGGCTAGTTGGCAAACAAGCAGGACAGTGGCCCTCCCATAATATGGGTTGTACACCCCTGCTGTAAAGATTAAAGGCATCTTAAGGACATCAATGACATATCACTGTTTTCTTATTTTTATCCAACAGTCAGTGTCGCTCAGCACATTCAAGAGCTGCAACGCCTCATCAACCCCTCTGCCCCAGAGTGAGTATGAAGTATCCTTAAATGTCTTGTTGCATGAGATAAACTAAATCAAACTAAACAGAAATGTTCTTAATACTTTGACTGACCCAAACGTCTTAAGATGTAAATATTTAAAAACAGAGTTCTACATATATATTTGGTGCTCTAGTGAGTATTTCTGGCGACAGAACTGTCCTGTATATACAGTACTGACTCAAATACGTCAGTGCAACAGTTGGCTCACAGTTCAGTTTTTGATAGTTTCTTGGTAAAAAAATAGAGATCTGTGGTGCAGAGCACTAAACAATATCAGGTTTGAAATACTTGAAAGATCATTGTTGGTTTTGTTTTTTTTTTTTTTGTAGCTCATTGATTTTGTTGATAAATATAGAATATCACTGAACATATCTTACTCATTAAGAGCTGATCATTTTAACTTTATCATTTTTTCACTTTTTAGGGAGAAACAAGATCTCTCCAGGATGTTGGGTTAGTCCATTTTGATGGACAAAAAAATCAAGCGATTGATCCTCGATTGTATTTGTTATCTCCAGCTAAATGCAGCTCTTTCATATTGAGTTCACACATTGTATATCCATAAATGTACCATATAATATTCACTGTTTAAGACCCTTTATGCTTATAAATATGCATGTAAAAGAGTCTTTTGAATAACCTCTGCACTTTTAAATGTGAAATGTGAAGATTTTGACTTAATGATTTGTATCTACCCAGTATCCATCCGAGCATGAATAAGCACATGTATTATTTTTACACTGTAGATGCATAAAAATAAAAGCTTTGTTGTAATGTAAGCACATCATCTGTCCCTGCCTCTATTTTTTTATAAACAAAGCTATTTAAGAGAACACCCTGTTCGCAGACGGAAATAACTGTTTATCCTGGTGTGCGTCACCTATTGTGTGGTTAATTGTCTCCAAACGACTCTCTGACTCCTACTGTGATATTACAGTGTGTATCAGGCGGGTTTTGCTGGCAATGCCATTTAATCTGTCTAGCATTTTTATGTTTACCTGACAACCTGTCAGGAGGCCAGGACAGGCGGATGAGAGGAACCTTGCTTACATTTTGTTCTTAACCGTAGAGAACACGGATATCCATAACCTAAACAAATTTGCAATGTATCCCTTAAAAAAAAAAAAGAAAACACATGAAGGGGGGAAAGATAAAGCATTTATTGATGAGTGGTTTGACCTTTTTTCAGTAGAAGTCTAAAACAGTTTGACCGTTGCTGAGATTATAATGCAAAGCAGTAGAAATGAATATAGAGAAAAAAATGAAAGTGTTGTTTGTTTATATGTATAAATAACCCTGGTTTCAACAATTGTTAGATATAAATGGAATATTTTTCTTACATCACTGCAAAACAGTTTGGCACTACATTACTGACATATTGGATCAATTTCATTTCAATCAGAACAACTTTAGCATGGAGCCAAAATTGAGCAGGGAGACAAACCATCATGAGAACAGACAAACATCCTGTTCATTGCCATGTGAAAGGATGGGAGCGTCATGTTAATTTGAGATCCAGAAGTGCATTGTGTTGCTGCCAATTAATAAATACAGCACTTAGACTTGAACGAAGGGAGCGCTGTTTCCCGTCTGAAGGGCATCCTTTGTTTAACATCAAGTGTTTTTTCCACATTTGGGATGTGCAGCCTACTGCAGGAGTAGCTGTGAGGATATTAAAGGTCAGCTGGTTGAATGACTCTGGGAATCACTTTATTAGAATGACTGAGACACAGGACATGTTAAACTATACTTCACTGGAAAATTATAATGGCACAGGTTTCTGAAAACATGTTTCCTGTCATCTCAGAGCATTTTCCTGTCAGCTCATGTTATTTCTGTATTCCCCGTACACAAATGACACAGCGGACCATTGTTTCAAATGACATTGTGGAAAATAAATATTAGTGAAGAATGATTTCAATTGTATTTCAACTTGTTTGACCCTAAAATGTAGTAAACTTACCTGCAGACTACAAACAATATACAGTTAACTCATATTAACTGGGTTTAACAGTGTTTGAACAAAAGCCGTAGTAATAAAGAAAAATAATAAAACATTTATCTGCAAAAAATATATGAAATCAAAAGAATAATAATAGAAGTGGATGTCATTCCAGAATTTTGTGTAAAATCAAACTCTGGACCGTTAAATGAGTTCTTGGTTAAGTGTGTTGTACTTAACTAAAACATTGCACGGTGTCATATCATTTGTGTATTTAATAGCACAATGTTAGTTTGTGATTGTGCAACACAAAGGTCTAAAAAGGAGGTTTGAGATGTACCAACTGTTAACTACTCAGGTTACTGACTATAACTGACCCAGCCAAATATGTTAGAGTGTAAATTTGTGTTATAAGCAAAACATGTCAACTTTCTGGACATTTTTTTTTTCATTTCATAAGAAATGTACTTATTTAAGTAGGTCATTGTTTAGTCTATATATGCCACTGGGATCAGGATCGTCCAGTACAAGGCCAGTTTGAGGCTAAACTACTTCCACATTTTGTTACTCATCTCTGGCTGTTTTCTGGGGGTTCTTGATCCACAGCACAGTGCACGGTACTGAGACCTTTGACAAAGAGCCATTGTGTCACAGTCTCCATAGCCACCTCTCCATCTCCTGATGCAGGAAAGGGCACTGGTGCTCATGATTACGACCTCCTTCCTCACCTGGGGTTGCAGGATTGTGACCTCTTTTGTCTGTGGCTGCTAATGTTGCCTTTTTACTGTGACTTCTAATTGCATTTCCTATCCGCCTGGCCTGTGTCACAGTCCCACAGTACAGAGTTGGTAAAAACATCAGGGTGCAAAACCCTTTCTCTTGTGCAGCAATCGTAGTGTTGGGGGTGCGGAGGGGGATGTTAGCACTTGGAATAGCTGGGAGGGAAGCACTTAGAGCCCTTTTGTGTTGATGGCCTTCACCTTAACCCTCACATTCGCCTTGACCTCGTTCAGCAGAAGAGTTCTGGGAAGGGAAACATGGGTCAGTTTAATTGCTTAAAGAGGGTGGGTTTGATTTTATGTAACTTGTGTTTGAACGGCTGTGTATCCTCAGGTTTATCAACAATCCTGTATGTAACAAAGAACTAAGTGTCTCCAATTGCATTAGCTGCTCCCTGAGACTGTACAGTGTTTTTGGGGTTATTGCTAAGATCAGCTTTCTAATGTTTACAATGCTAACCTGTTCATGTTTATTAGATATGTTAACATTATTTAGTATTTGTTAGCATTGTTTCTAACCATCATGTTGTTTTGCAGTGCTGTCGGACAGCTGGGGTTGATTGTAATGGCTGCTGCTTTGAGTCAGTTTCATTCACAAATAAACGTTTTTGGAAAATAATAATTTTGACCTGAAGAGGCTGCTGAACTCAAAAGTCAGGGGTCCAAATCAAAAATATATTATCGCTATTATCTACTCTGTTTTGATGACCCATGTCAATTTAAGGTACAGACAATATTCAGTTATATTCAGCAGAATCTCCTGTTCAAAGTCTGCAGCCATGTGCTAACATCAGACTCCCAGTATGCTCACAATTACAATGCTCACATGCTGCTGTTTGTTAGGCCCTAATGTTTATTTAGCATTTTAGCATGTTTTCATTAGCTAATTAACAGTAGACACATGACAGCTCAGGCTGATGGAAATGTTAGTTTTGAGTTAGATAAGGTCACGGATAAAAAGGATTGGATAAATTATAATACTGACAAAATAATGGTGATGCATTGACAAGTCAGGGTTTCAAAATAAAATGATAAATACGGCATGTCTCCTGACCGAAAAGGTGATCCAGTTACCTTTTTCATTATACACACACAATATACAGTCGTGGCCTAATGGATAGGGAGTCAGACTTGTAACCTGAAAGTCACAGGTTTGAGTTTCAGGTCTCAGGTCTGGCAGGAATTGTCAGTAGGCAGAGTGAACAGCCAGCACACTGTCCACCATCAATGCCACGACTGAGGTGAGACCCTTGAGCAAGACACCGGTCCCCCAACTGCTCCCCAGGCGCCGCAGCATTGGCTGCCCACTGCTCCGGGTGTGTGTGCACGGTGTGTTTGTGTGTTCACTACTGTGTGTGCACTTGGGTGGAAATGGAATTTCCCCATTGTGGGACTAATAAGGGAATTAAGTTTAAGTTTAATTCAGTGGAAACTATAATATTTAAATGTTGCATTATCATGTTATCTATTGCTCCATATTTTTATCTTCTATAACACATACTAACATAACTATACAAAAAGTGAGTGAAGACTTTATTGAGGAACAAATAACTTTTTCCTCAAGTGTAATTTGATGGATGTTATGAGTTGAGCTGCTGTGAGGCCAGATCAGCTGCAACAGTGTCCTATTTATTTCAGTCATTGATTATCTATCACATGCTGAAAGCTTTACCACAGGCAGGGATGTAGAGAAGATTACTGATCAACCAGTGTGCTAACAAAGCGGAACAGAGTTAAATCCACCGCAGTTATTTGGTTTCGATCGCTCACACTCACTGTTCACTGCATCATCAGTCATGGCACAGGGTGTGTGTAAACACACGTGGACAGCCACTACCATTGAGTTGAGGTTAGCTGATGGGACAAACCTATCCTCATTAATAATAAACACTTAGTCATAATAAATAAATACCAGAATATTGCATGAGACCAAAAAGTTGTTCTGTTTCCTGCTAGCTAACAAATTGTCTGGGGGTTATCAGTTCTTTGTCTATTTTGGATAAATCAGAAAATGAAATGAGAAATGACCTCTATGGAAGACCCCAGTTATAATTTTGTAAATGAATAGGGGTCGATTTGGAAGGTCGCCTGACTCAGCAGGTTCAGGTTTAAACATGACAAAGGTTGGGCTGCCCAGAAGCCTCTCACAGAGGTCTAGTTTGACACAAACACAATGTAAATAGTGGCATGCTTTTAACTACCTTGCACTCATAGCTATACCTAGTCAGACTAATTCTTTAATTTTATGTTTGTGTTGTCTCAATAATTTACGTAAAACTACCTTTTTTGTTTACCACCTTCTGGGGAGTCTTTCTCTTTTTATTACTAGAGGTGTTTTGTTGTTTTTGTCTTTTAATCATCTCAGACATATTGCTGATTTTAGACTGTATAAATATATTTGATGTGTCATTTTGGGCAAATGTGTAACCTTAAATTCCAGATCTGTCTTTCTACTGTCTAAATTACACACGGAGCTATAATAATGAGTTCATTTCACAGGGAGGGTTGTAATGAAGTAGCTGTATTGCAATAGGTCCATATTTGAATATTACAGCAGCAGCCGGACCTTCCCCAGTGGTTTTAACCCTGTCTACTAGCGCCATCTAGTGTCCATAGACGTGTATTGCCACACTGGAATCGTAAGAAAATTTATGTTATTGATATTTGGGTAAGTTTCTTTATGATCCTCGCTCTTTTCTCGAGTATGAAGTGTACAGCAGTTTGCAACCTATAAATTTAACATCATTCTGAATGGACAAAGTTAATTTACTGAAGAAAGTGGACATTAGGAAGGTTGTAGCTTATTTCCTTACTTTTTTATCCCAATAGCATATTCTGCGGAAAAACGTCACTTTATCAGAAGTCACTTTTGGAATAATGTGATCCTTTCATTCTTAGTTCGCATTTGCAGCACTGTACTCAAAGCTGGGAACATGGACACGAAACACCGTCTTCCAACAGAGAGAGCTGAGGGATAATCTGCCCATGTGTTGACACGACAGAACGAACCTGTGACAGGCAGACAGATGTTCCTTTGGGCAATGGCCCCAGCATAAGGTGTGAATGAATAATTGATCCCAAGAAATCAAATTAGTGTCTCCCTAAACCTGTTGGGAGAGTTTTTATGCATGCTGCTGGAAAATGAGATATGCACATTTAAATATCATATGGTAATAAACAGTTTGAGTTGTTTTCAAAGTGTTTTCAAAGTTTAAGATGCTGTTTTGAAAAAGGCCTGGTTGACTATTCACACTCATAAAGGTTGTCTATGGGAGTAACATACAAGACTGGATTACCAAGCAGGTAACTATCCCAGGGGCATAAAATCAACCATGTCCACTGCAAATTTTGGTGATTTAATTAGCTGCACATTTATACCACGGCTTAAAGGGATTGTTTGACATGTTGGGCCATATATTTGGCTAAGGTCTGACATGCCCATCCAGCTACAGTTTCTTGTACAAACCTCACAGTCTGAGACATTATATTATTTTTGATTATCTTATAAATTCATTTGTTTAATTTCGGGCTGTAGCGGATCCTCGATGAACTCGATTACAAAAAATCCTCGAAGCAAATTATTTTCCTCGAGTATTTGTTTAATTTCTATCACTTGCGTCATCGGACCAGCTCAGCCTAGGAATCATTGTTCCACACGGACCGTAATCACTGTCGCACAACGCGTTTCAAAGTTGGTGCCATGACAGAGAGTGAAACCATCTGTAAAAGGCAGAAAAGGTCCAAAGTCTGGGATCATTTCAAACTTAAAATAGATGACAACACGGTGCAATGTGTGTATTGTAAAGTAGAACTGGTGAACCACAACAGCACTTCGTCAATGCTCCAACATCTGGACAGAAAACATCTGGTTGTCACAAGGTAGCATCATTTCAAGCTAACCTGTGGTTTCTGTCATGTATTACACAACAGTATTATTGTTTCAAAATGCAAATGTCTATTTTATCAGATTACTCGATTAATCGCAGAAATATTCCGTAGAATACTCGACTCCAAAACTAATTGAGAGCTGCAGCCCCTTAGTTTAATTACCTTCTTTTTCTTCAACACTTGTCCTGTGTGCTGATGGTGCCTGCTATGCTGGCGTGTTGTCACCATTTGATTGAGTTGTAGACTTGTTTGTGGTGATGGCTGATTATCTTCAGGTCATTGTGCAACGTGTTAAAACCAGTGTTGCCTTTGGCAGCCTGTCAGTCTTTTGGCACTGATGTCCAGTAGAAGGCCTTTCATGGCAAGTGTCTCAGCTGTATACGGTGAGGACTACATTTCAACAAAGTAGTCATTGTGGAAACAGTTGTAGCACGTAATGCTGGAGATCCAGCACCAAGGCGGCTTATTGCATCTGTCATTGTGGACCAGTACTTCGAGCCATAAAGTACAATGGGGCAGGTGACTTTATGCTTCAGGTTGCTATTGGCTGTGATCATTGATCTGAGGTATTTAAATCTCAAATTTACATGGAAGGTTTGTGCCATTGAACGTGTTGTACTGATTCGGGACAGTTGTCAAGCATTCATTCTTCTTCATGGAGTGGCAGGCCAAACTGCCAGTCTGTTGCTCCTGGCCTGGATTTGCGGCTTGAGATGAAATTGTTCTTTGTGGTAATCATGGAGTCATCAGCATAGAAGACTGTCTGTGGTGTCTATCTGGAGGTGATATGGAAAGCCCTTCGACCTTCCTGCAGCAGTTTGTGCATGACTTTTTAGCTCCTCGTGCAACAGATGGATTCAACCTATAAGTTCTTCATGGTGTTTCAGTGTGTGTCAGATGACCTTGCAGATGACCAGATGATATTGTAGATTTGGTGGCCAATGATGCGCTCAAAGCTCTTCATGGTGTTATTGGCACAGTCAGCAAGGCTGCCCTCCTGCTTCCAGATCGGGACAGTCTTGCTGTGCTGGCAATCAGTGGACATGGTCTATTCTTCAAAGAACAATAGAACTTTTGTTTCCCCACGCTGCCATTGTAAATAACTTTGCACTGCTTCATCGTGTTTCTTAAAGTGTACAGATGTTAACACATCACTGCTTCAGTGCCACATGTCAGCGTTCCTATCTGGAGGGTCATTATGCTGGTGTTCTTCTTCCCATCACTCCGTTTATGTTTCAAAGGACGTTTTAGCAGTCTTTCAGGAATCCATGGCGATACAGAAATATGATGACTATCTAGTGACTATTGAGGGTCTTAAAAATCAGCTGACCTGTCCCGGAGGCCTGTCCTGATAGGTCCACCTTCAGCTTGCCCTGTTGTGGAGGCAAGAGAGTTTCTGATGGCACCACTTGTAGGAACATACCCTGCTACCTATCAGTTTAGTTTGATCATCTTATAGCAATAATAGTGAGGGGTTTTTTTTAAATATATTTATTGCAGTAGCATAGTTTGTAATCTTGACAAATAGGTTAGTTAGGTGGTAAATCACTGTCCAAAATACATCTCTTAATACCCTAGACTTTATTTTAAAAAACTGATAAAGATACTTTTATAATTATACTTGACATTCTCTGTATGTGCAGCTAGTGGTCCACTGCAGCTGGGAGATGTCATGTCATTGTTTGTAAACCTGGAGCAGCCAGGTGTTCCCCTATAAGCTCTGTCGTCACTGGCCAGTCACGACTGGTGCGCGAAACGTGTATATGCCATGATCATGTTCTTCCTCCTCCTCCTCCTCCTCCTCCTCCACATCTATCTGACAGCTACACCAGGCTTTCCCCTTCACATACAAGGGCCATGCAATAAAAGCGTCGTCCTCCGTGCAGTGCGGTGGTCCAGCCCCTGAAGCACTTGGAGTATATGTCCAGCGCTATGCAGGCGGCGGGCACCGGAGCCTCTGACACAGACGCTACTGTAAACAGCGGTGGCGCTGACGACAGCGACGGGGCAGGAGATAGGATGGACAGGTCGGTGCCAAGCGAGCAGCAGGACAGGACCAGCAACCACCAGCAGACACAGCAAACGTCCTCCTCACAGTCCGGGGTGCTCGGTGAGTGTGACAGAAAAACACAGTGTGCATCCTGCGTGCGTTCAGTGGAGATCAGAGGACGCTGGGTATTTTTCTTGGCTGTCGAAAAAAGGGATGAGGATACGGGAGATTAGGCTGTGTACGTGTATATGGTGCAACCTCTGATGGTTAACAGATTTAACCGAATGAGCAGTGATCAGCTGCCAGTCGTCGGTGATTGGGTTGTTGATTTCCTTGCAGCTTTCCTTTTAGTGCGCATTCCGGTTCAGACAGGCCCGAGAAGAGTCGGGTTTTGTGGTCCACAGGTGCATGTAGGAGCAGAGGAGGTGCATGTCCCGACGGGATGGGCTCCACTACTGTGTACTCTGTGTTGCAGGCTCAGATGTCATACATGTCCGTTTTGTCTCATTGGTTCAGACTTAAGCATCAATGGAAATAATTTCAGCAGTGAATAAGCAAATCACTGGTGTTCGATCATTTTATAACCTTCACTGGGGGGGGGGGGGGGGCTCTCTCTATTCTTTCATCTCTGGGCCCCCTGGATCATTTAACATGTGCTCCAGGCCCATTCAGTATCTCTGAAGAGGAGAGATTGGTGATACTAAATAAATAAAAAATAAATAATGTACTAAATAAATAAATAAATAAACAAGGGCTGATACAGCCTTTAAAGTGAGCCGTTTTTAGATTTTCTAAGAATGGACCATTCATCTTCCTGCAGAGGTGAGTTTTTCTGCAGCACTGTGCCATGTGCCAGCAGTGAGAACCATTTACTAGAACAGGAAGAACATTAGAAGAACATCATCAATGAGGACTGCGCAGTTTCACAACGTGAAGTCATCTTTATGGATTATGGTGTCATGTCTGAACAATGTTATTTTAGCATTAGGATTATGTCAGTGTGGTTCTAGTGTTTTGCAGGAGTTGTGAAGTTGCTCTGAGGTATGTACGATGAGGCTAACTTTTGTAAAGTCTGTATAGTCTGGAGTTGTCTGCATTTATTGAAAACAGTTAATGCTGAAATCTGTTCATTGCCACTCCAGCGAATTGATTCGCTACCTGTTGCCTGTGGCGTTGGCCTGCTTTCATCATTAGTGTGCACTCCAGTTTATTCCCATGTTGCAAGTGGTGTGAATTGGACACTGTAACCACCCATGGGTGATGGTCTATCTGATAAGACTGGATAGGCTAAATGGTCTGCATGCTAACCAATGTACCAGATCAGCCATCAGACCCCCCCAGCCCCAATAACTGTTATTGTTTCTAAATATATAGGTCCATGTGGTTTTCTCCACATTGTGTGCAAGTAGCCACAGGAGAAGCCTGACATATATAACAATATCTGATGCACAGTAACTAATGATTGCCTAACTCATGTTAGGGATCTTCAGAGATGATTACTGCCCAGGCTGCATGATTCATCACTAGTGTTCACACGAATACAAACATACAGAGAAGATACTTTATACGATTTTGCAATGCACACCAGTGCTATTGCAACAGTGGACATTAGATCTCATTACACAAGATAATCGGGTTGTGAATGGATTTGCATCACAGATATTTAGAATTTCCTGGAGGGGATTAATAAATAATAATACATTTCATTTATATATTTATATGTCTTCTGGAAGATTCAGCTGGAATAAACCACTATGTTACAGGTAGTCAGAGAGATAACCACGAGTAAATACCCCATACAATTCTCAAAAGACAAAGAAAAAAGCATTCAGTGTCACTGCAGAATGGGAAATACTCATAATGGACATGTACTGAGGTGTCACGGTGTGATTCAGTTAATGAAGAGATCAGCCACTAACTGTGGCCAGTGTGTGAGGGAGAGAGTGTGTCATTCGAAAGTGTGACTTTAAAATGAGCAACTAATTTGTGAAAAAAGTAGAGGCAGCAGAAATGATGACTTCACAGCGTGGACCTGGATGGTGATAATGTACAAGTGGCAACCACAGTGCTGAGAAAACCAAGCCCTGTTGCTTTGTCTTTATTTAGTGGGTGTAGAGACAGACTTGAAAAGCTAGTTTGCTAGTGGCTATTTACTCATGCACCAGCCAGTCTACAGAGCTTCTGTTTGTTTGCTGCTCATATTGCAGCAAAGTCAACCTTCACGCTGGCTGAACAATTATTTTTGAAAACGTCTCTCATTCTGTTTCCATGAAAAGAGAAAAATAAAATAAGAAAGGACAGACAACATGGAAGAAATAACGTCAGTGATGAGTGCTAATAATGACAAACCTGTCATCTGTGTTTTTGATCACCCTAATGAGAAAATACCACCTGTCCCCCTTCTTCTCTCTCATATACCATCTCTCTTTCTTATTTATTCTCCGTAATCACATTAAACTATATTAATCCCAGTCCGACTCACCTAATCCCTCTGTTGCC
Source organism: Mastacembelus armatus (assembly GCF_900324485.2). Classification (NCBI taxonomy): domain Eukaryota; kingdom Metazoa; phylum Chordata; class Actinopteri; order Synbranchiformes; family Mastacembelidae; genus Mastacembelus; species Mastacembelus armatus. The sequence goes on along the minus strand of NC_046649.1, from coordinate 10,271,752 downwards.
TCATCTTTCTTTTTAGATAAACTGTTTGGGAAACGCCTTCTTCAGGCCCGACACTACATCATGTCTAGGAAGTCCTGGCTGAAAATGGTGCCCACAGAAAACTGTGATATCCTGATGACATTCCCAGGTACTGCAAGCTCACGCCTGTCCTCCCCGGTCATCGTGCGATGAGTCCCTCACTGTACAGAGAACAGCACTTTAAATTAATAGCACTCATTAAATGTCTGTGGTGGTCAGCCAGTCACTCAGATTTATGACTGGGACTTAAAACGGTCTCAGGCGACAATCAGATCCCATCCATTTACACCAGCTTTGTCTCCACACCAGCCCCCCTTTTAAATATGTTTTAAAAGAGCTGAAAATGTGTGGATTTATCAGCACTTTTTAAAAATCAATTGATAGCTCTACCTTTGCAGTTTGTCTATATAATCTAAACACCTATAACCTGTACAAAGCACATCCCGCACAAACAGCACTTCAGCAGGATTAATTCATAGAGGATAGATGTGACTTTTTATTCCATTAAACTGTACTCATTAATCCCAAGACACACAGTCCTTCACACTGTGTAGGTTTAAGTTTTGCTCAATGTGTGACTGCTCTTCCTGTTTGCAGCTTCTCTGTTTAACACACTACTATGATTTTTGAGACTGTTCTTCTTGTTATAGAGATGTACTTTTATAAATCAGTTATGTAATTTTATAAAATAGTTCTGTAATGACTAATAATGTAATGCAATGTCATGCATTTAATGCTAATTGAAACAAAAGGGAAGTTTCTCACATTTGGATTAGCTGCAGTAAACCCGTTAACAGTGGAAATAACCAGATCTCATTAATGTAGCCTCTTTCTGTATGGATTTGCTTGGTTACATGTTGTTTATTTAAAGATTACAAATGTAGCTTAGATGACGTAGTATGTCAAACCAAGTGATATTTAAGTTATTTACACTGCCTGAACTTAAACCTATCTTTTAGGCTTAATAATCAAATGTCAGTTCTTTTTATCACTTGCACAGTTCAGCTGCTTTCACTGCTAACTCTTAACTGGAAAGGTGCTTGCAATGCAGCTAACAGGGGAAAAAATGGGAAAAAATAGGAAAACAATGCTAAATAAGCTCAAAATTCAATTGTTTTACTGGAACTGGTAATCAACACAAGTGTGATAGGTTATGTGTTGATCATCAAGTAACTGTAGTATAGTTAATTTTGCAGTTTTTTTGTCAGTTAATCATGCTGGTTAAAATTAAGAGTCATTTCCTATTTGATGTTTGTTTTTCATTTTAGGTGTGAAAATTGTCTTATTAGTTTAATAGTGAAACTGGAGCACAAAGTGGTTTAATTGACTGCCTGTGTGCCGTAAACTGGCTGAAACAGCTGGAATCAGACTGGTATCAAACTTCTTTAGAGTTGATCCTTTGAGTTGATAGAAAGAATGTAGACTATATGTAGGCAGGGATTTAATTGAAGTGGCCTTTCAGTGTCGCCACCATCCCACTGCTTCTTGGACATTCTGTCAGAGCAGTGGAGGTTGACTGCACTTCTGCTTCTTTATGCATCAGCAAATGTATCATTTCCTTCCTTTGGCTAAAACTCCTACATGTGTAAGGAAGTAAAGTATGAATAGTTTGAATAAACAGTTGTTTTTAAAATATGTGATTTAATACACATTTTCAGTATTAATGAAAATTTAAAGGATAAAAAGTATGGTGTCAAACTTAAACCGCAACATTTTTTGTCCCTCCAGATATAATAGATGACCACACTCTGCTGTGGCTCCTGAATCAGATTCGGGTTGGGATCCCACAAATCACTATTCAGATCCGACAGCATAAACACACCCAGGCACACGCCTTCTTCATCACGACAACATTTGAGAAGTAAGACTCTGAAACTTACATTCTCACTTACTCTTTGCATGCATGTTTAGGCTTGGATGACTCTCTTTGCTTGATCTGTGTCCAAGCAGCTGGCAAGTGCTGGTACAAACATGAATGACTAAAGGCAATACAGAATGTGATCATGTTTTTGTTATGGATATTGAAAAGTATGGCAGCTTAAATAAATAGTTGGATATATTGGAAGGCATTTTCACTTTCTTGAGGTAAAGAGCCAGGTTAATTCTTTCTGTCTGTTTCCTCTGTCTGAGCTAACTGTTTACTGACTTTAATTGGACATTTAAAGGTGCAGTGTGTAAAATGTGAAAGATTCAGCAGCATGTTGGGGTGAGACTGCAGAATGTAACCACCCCTCCTGCCCCTTTCCAGGCTCATTAAGAAAATGCTACAGTTGGTATTCTCTGGTGACTGCACACTAATGACAATATATTTATGAACTCAGCATTATGTTTCTGCTAAAAGATCGCTCTAAATATTACATACTGAATCTTTAATGTACAGATGTGAGAGAAGTATCAATTAAAAAAAGCAAATAATGTATGAGCTCACTTCAGAAAAAAACAACACTGCTGGCCATCTTCCAATTCTAGTTTTAATGTGTGTTTCCAGTTTGATGCGTGCAATGGTTTAATGCATATTAAAAACCCTGGCTGGGTTTTCTGCAGTTCAACCTCTGCACAGTGCTTGTGCTCCATTAGGTTTAATCGTGCTGATCCTTTACCCTCTGTGCTCACCTTCAGCTTACTGCGAGGAGCAGAGCAGATGGGCATGCACAAGACCGTCAAACCGCAGTTCGGCGGTGGGATGCGGCGCTTTTCCTGTGAGGAGGACAACATCTATGAAAACATTGAGAGCGAGCTCTGCTTTTTTACCTCACAGGTAAAGGACTCACATGGCCTATGGTTTAGACTAGAGGTCTAAACCGTAGGCCATGTGAGTTGTATATCAGTGTTGGAGTAAATTATTATTTATTTAATTATTATTTAGATGAAATGACAATTTCAGTACATTTTTAGTTGTATTTCATAAATTTAAAATATATGCATGTAACTCTAACATGTTGTTGTATCAGGAGCGTCAGAGCATCATTAAGTATTGGCTGGACAACCTGCGAGCCAAACATGGGGAGGCGCTTCACAACATTAACTTTCTGGAGGGACAGCCAATCAGTATGCTGATATTTATTATTGTCATCACTGATCATTTTCATGTTGTTCCACAGAATTTTTCATTTGTCTGTTAAGCAGCTGAACACATACTTTCCTTTTATGTTCTTTTTTTAAATGTCAACTGAGATGCAATGCAGGCGTTTTGTGATGTGTCCTCTTTAGTTCCAGAGCTGATAGCTCGTGGGGTGATCCATCAAATGTTTCCTCTCCATGAGCAGAGGATCCTCAACCAGCTGATGACATCCTGGGTCCAGGCTGTGTGTGAACGGCAGCCCCTAGGTAGAAAACCTGTTTTTTTAGAAGAACTTTTGCCAGGACAGTAAATGAGAAATGCACCAATTCACAGTTACTGACACTAATACTATGGTAATTATAAAGTATTTGCTGATGTAACTTGTGAGAACCAGTTTTAGCTGTTAATGATTACATCTGCTTTATAGACGACATCTGTGACTACTTCGGAGTGAAGATCTCCATGTATTTTGCCTGGCTGGGTTTCTACACTAACTCCATGCTTTACCCTGCTGTTATTGGCTTTCTGCTCTGGATATTAGCAGAAGCTGACCAGGTGCTTGAAACCTCTTCTGTAACAAGATTTGTTGATTTTCTCACTTTTAATTGTAAACTGTAAATAATCCCAAATAACATCCTTTAACTGTCACAGCATAAGTGACTGGCACTGATTTGAAATCTTGTTTTTACCTTTCATTTACATTTTAGTTTTATTTTTATGTCAGAAATGTCAAAAGACATTTTATTTTGTTGCCTGTCTTCATATATTTATTATTTATTTTAGCTTGTTCTGTCAAACATCATCTTGTCCTTTGAAATGCGAATGAAATTGCACTTGGGAAATAACAGATAAGAGAAGTTAAAGCACAAACACAAACCAGTGAACTCAATATATTTTCGTAAGTTGTATCAACATGTTTGATTCTCTTTATGCTGTCTCACAGACCAGTCAGGATATCTGCTGTGTGGTTTTTGCCCTCTTTAATGTTGTGTGGGCGACTTTGTTTCTGGAGCGCTGGAAGAGGCGAGAGGCAGAGCTGGCATACAGGTGGGGCACCCTGGACACCCCCGCTGAGTCCTTGGAGGAGCCCAGGCCCCAGTTCAGGGTGAGGATTTTTGCCATAGCCATGAATGAAAAAGCACAAATTTTGTTGTGTGTTGCGTTGTTGTGCTATGTTGGGAATAAGCTGTGAAAACCTAAACTTTAGGTTCATACATTGAAAATTCTTTGTCAAAATTGCACTCTGGGAAACTGCAGTCATCAGCCTGTGGTTTACTGTTGTCTGTGAGCAGTTGTGGAAGTACACACACAATACCAGGAAATGTGATGATTATGTTTACACAAAGAGTGTGTCTCTCATAGCCCAGAGAGACCACTTTTGTCTAAAAACATCACCTCAAAATGTACTGTAAAGGCGTATTTTTATTTTCATTATCTGCTTTACACAATAAACTGGGGCACAGCAAACACATTTTCTGTAAAGACGTTTCTGGTCATATTAAAATAATACAACCATTTAAAAATGAAGCAGTCATTATGGAGCACTTTTTGCACAGATATTTAAAATCCACTTTCCAGTCAGGATGATGGCATTCACCACAAACAAAGTCTCTAGTGCACACTGTGTCTCTTTCCTCTTCTTCTTTTGTCTCTGCAGGGTGTAAAGCGATGCAGTCCCATAACAGGCTGTGAGGAGTTCTACTACCCGCCCTGGAAGAGAGCTCTGTTCAGATGGCTGGTTAGCCTGCCCATCTGCCTCCTCTGTCTCTGTTTCGTCTTCCTCGCTATGCTCCTCTGCCTGGAGCTGCAGGTTTGAACAGACACCACTGTTTTTTTCACTGAATGGAAATGAAGTTGATAAATGGGGATGATACTGTATTACTTCTATAGAGGTACTGGAAAAGTCAATATTAACACAACAGTTAAATATATAACAGTATAACAAATCATGTGCCAGAGAACTTGGGATCCATAACCATAATTTAGTCAGAAGATGTGTCCATTATATCATTTTGAAAGCTAGACTACATTGAAATATGCTTTGTCCCAGTTCAGAACCATTTAATAGCCTTCTAAAAATAGCTTCAGGACATGTCAGATAGGACTGGATATGACTTAAATATTCATCACTCTTCTAATTTACCTTGCAGGAAGTGGTGATGGAGGTTCAGGAGCTACCTGGCATTACAAGATTCATTCCTAAAATACTTCTGGCCATTACTGTAACCATATGTGATGAAGTGTATAAGAAAATTGCCTACTGGCTCAATGATATGGGTAAGAAATACACAATTAACTCTCTGGGCACAATAGTGATATAGAGTTAGAAGAAAATTACTTATAAGAAATGTTATTTTATTGCACGCATTTTCCCAAGACTGTACTATTAAGGTAGTCATTTTCTTAGTATGCAGGAGTATACTGCTACCTGAGGGCTGTTCAGCTGCAGGTGACTAAGGTTTCTCATATTTCTCTCTTCATCCAGAGAACTACCGACTTCAGAGTGCCTATGAAAATAATCTCATCATCAAGATGGTGTTTGTAAGTCATGCTTCAGTTTGGGTTAGAATACAGATAAATGATCTCAGTTTGACTCACTGTAATGACGTCTGGTTGCTTTACAGTTTGAATTCATCAATTCTTACCTGAGCCTTTTCTACATTGCATTCTACCTCAAGGACATGGAGCGACTGAAGGAGGTAAAAACAACTATGAGCAGTACAACAAATAGTAAGAAGCCATGTTAAGTGAAAGGTTGTTTGGTATGAATGTGACAATATGTAGCAGTGGCCACTGGCAGGTCATTAACTCTTGGTTAACCTTTTCAAGGTTTCTCTTCTTACAGTGCACATAATGCAGATAATGACAAATTACTACTCCAAACTTTTTAAACAAATGATAGAATTTCTTCACTGTAGCGAACTTGCTAAATCTCAGTTTTTTGGCCACTATTTGAGTAACCTATGAAGGTGAACCATCAGCTGCACAAAATACTGTCACTGCCATTTGTAAATCTCACAGCAGCAGCCGTGTTTAATTTTAACAAGGACAGACTAATCAGAAATCAGTGAACATTTTTGTGAAGTGCAATCAGCAGTATAGCCACTCAAATAATCTTTTATTTTGTTGTATAACTGAAGAATGGTATGACCTGAAAACCAGCATAATTCCAAAGAAATGCAATGTAGAAACACCTTCCTGTGTTTTTAACACTGATGAAATATCAGCTGAAGAAGTGGCAAATGGGCTGCTGAGAATATCTGCAGGAAGTTCTCTCAAAACCCCACACTAACTCATTAGTAAATAAAGAACTTTTTTTTTTTTTACTGTTTAGAGCCCCTTTGTGTCTTGTCATGTTATTTAGGAAGTTATGAGTCAGTGAACAAAAGAATGCTTTCAGGAACAGCCACGCACACTGTTTAATTTACTCAATCTTTTCCATTTCCTAGTGTTTTTGGTTTCGGAAAGGCTAAGTAAAACACCTCCATCCTCTTTAAATGCAGACTGTCATCCTTCCTACCACCCTACTTCAACATGTGGGAAGCTGTGCCATACTTATGGCTGTTATTATTCTGCTGAATGAAACATTAGCTGCCATAAACTACCGATCACGCCAGGCCAAGTAAGGCTACCAGCAAAATCCTTGAGAGTATTGACTCAACAAGGGTGTGTTACATTGCTCACAAATACAGCTTTTCATCTGTAAGGAGAAGATTATTTCCTTTCTCACAAGTTATAGTCTCTCTTTAATGTTATGAGGTGTGTTAGATGCTGTAAATATCCTGGGTTAACGTCAGGCAGTGAAATTTATACCATTTGTACCTTCATTGAGACTCAGCATCTACATCACCAGTGTCTGCTAGATACAGTATGTGTCTGTTTTCTAAAACACTCTGAACTGTAACAGATGTTCTCCTGCTCTTCACAGATGCTGGCTACTCTCCTGATCTTCCGCCAGTTTCTACAGAATATAAAAGAGGTCCTTCAACCTTATCTCTATGAGCAAAACAAGCTGGGTGTCTTCACCCCAAAGGTGCTGTGGGAGCTACTCCAGGCCATCATACTCAAGTATGGCCGCCTGGCTCTCGGAAAGGCCCAGGCTTCAATGACAGCCTATTCCTTCCTGGGTCCTAAAGGGATCCCTGTCAGCCACAGTGCTAATGGTCACCCAGAGCCAAAGAGAAGAGGGGATCTGAAAGCTGGATTCAGGCTGACAGAGGAAGAGTGGGACATGAATGACAGCGCTTTGAAGCAACGTAAAGTCAGTTTCACTGAGAAGGTTGACTACCAGGATGTCACAACAGAAACACAGGCGGGAGATGACAGCTTTCTTGAGGATAGCCCCACATTAGTGGAGGAAGGGATGGATCCCTCCAGTATTTTTGACAGTTGTGATGAGGACAGTGACTGTGAATCATTGACTCAAGTATGTGGTCTGTTTGGTTAACTTTGTGGGCTCTGCACAATGTACTTATTTAAAATTGTCATACAAATTCCAGTTTGCTAAAGAAGCTATAAAAATGTGTTTTGATATTTCCAGCTATTTACATTCAGTGTTTCATGTAGTTTTATGAACATTCACTTGTATCTATGGATTCCTCTCATTTATCCAGAGAGTAGAGCTGCAGAACTGAAAATGTCTCAGAAGTCACTGGAGAGAGTACTCTAGTCTGATGTTTACTTTCACAGGACTCCAAGGAGAATGCCACTATGTCCTCTTCAAAGGAACTGGACTCTCTCTGTCAGAGAAGAAAGAACATATGTGAGGGAAAAGAGGACAAGAAGTCGTGGATCGATCCACCAGAAGAACCAAAAACTGTCACACTGACCCAGGCTGAGATTGAAAGCTGCATGCAGACATATGAGGTGGGATTCATGCTCAGAAAAATGCTAATTTTACAAACTATACAATGTTCCTCTATACAATGTTCCCATGGAAATGCTAATATCGTTTCATAATGTTTGACGGCAACAGGACACACTTCAGGACTACCAGGAGATGTTCATTCAGTTTGGCTATGTGGTTCTCTTCTCCTCTGCATTTCCCCTGGCGGCTATGTGTGCTCTTATCAACAACATCATTGAGATCCGCAGTGATGCCCTGAAGCTCTGTACTGGCCTCCAGAGACCTTTTGGGCAGAGGGTGGAGAACATCGGACAATGGCAGGTCAGTGTTCTTTGTTTTGGAAAATGTCGCACAAGCCTTCCAGACGACAGTGTACATAGTGGCAGGACCTAATAGTAAATGTCTCTTTCTCTGTCTCTACCTTTCTTTAAACACCAGACTGCAATGGAGGCCATGGGATTGATAGCCATTATAGTTAACTGTTACTTGATCGGTCAGTGTGGACAGCTCCAGCGTCTGTTCCCCTGGTTGAGTCCGGAGATGACCATTATTTCCATCGTCTTGCTGGAGGTATGCACTGCACTGTGTACAGTAAATGCAGGCGTGTCCATAAAGAGTTTTGTATTTTTAAAAGGAGGTAGTTTGACTTTCACCAAACATTACAAAAGAAGTATGGGTGTGTGTGGCCTGCTGTCTTTTTTTTTGCTTCAAAATCAAAATTTTGAGGCAGCCTCATTATCGAAGAGTTTTTGTCATGACATGTGTTGTCTACAGAAAAACTGCAGAATATGAAACAGAATGTGATTGTGCCTTGTTGCAGCCTTGTGTTGAGCCTGTCCCTTTGTGGTCTCGGTGGTTTACAGCACTTTGCAATCCTCCTAAAGTACATCATCCATGTTGCCATCCCTGATATCCCTGGCTGGGTAGCAGAAGAGATGGCCAAGCTAGAGTACCGACGAAGGGAAGCTTTCAAGGTATAGTTGTATCATAGCTTGAAAGACCTTCGGCCATTGTAAGGCTTGCTGCTGGCTGTAACTTGTGTGATGTATCATTTTTCTTCACATGTATCCCTCTATGTCCTTTGATGTGCATTGTCCAAAAAATGCACCCTAGTGTTATATGTCCATTAGAAATAATGTGTTTGACTGTTTTGATGTTGTATCACGTCAGTGGCACATGTCTTGATGGTGTCTGAAAAGTTTGACCATAAGGATTGTTGCACAGCTGCAAGCAAGTCAGTGTATTTCATGCAAACATGTACAAACAGATGGAGGGCAGATTGTTACTGTGTTAATACAGTGGTCTGGTTTATTCTTTAATTTGCTAGTAGGCCTACAACTGTATGCCCCTTCTTACTTATGACACGCATGTATTCAATCTGTTCCTTATCCAGTTCTCTCCTTTCTTTCTCTGTTTCACTCTTTCTTCCAATGATTCTTTCTCCCTCCTCTTCTGTCTTTTCATTTTACCACACCTCCCCAATTAGAAGCATGAGCAGCAGGCCCAGCAGCACTTCCAACAGCAGCTCAGACGCCGACGTGAAGAGGAGGAGCTTCAGCGTCAGGCCGAGCTGCAGGCCGAGGCCCGTCAGGAGAGTGAGTACCACAAGGCAGACACCCAGCACCAGCATCACCACGATAAGGCACCTGGGGGCAAGCCAGGGGACAAGCCTAAGAGACCCAGTTCCCTGCTGGGAAACAACAATGTGATGAAGCTAAAGCAAATCATCCCCCTCCAGGGTAAGTTCTCCTCCAGCACCTCACGCTCACCAGCCCAGTCCCCAACAGGAGGTGAGGCAAAACTCCCTGGGTTTCTGAAATTCCTGAAATCACCTGAAGTGAAAAAAGAGCCAGCAGTTGCAGTTGGAGTAACGCCAGGGTCAACGGTGACATCTTCAGTTCCCCCTAGTGGCCAAGAGAGGTCACAATCCCCCAACAGGACATTCAGCCCTGGGAAGCTGTTCAGTTTCAGCAAGTCGGAGGGTACGGTTGTGTGTGTGAATGGCACACAACAACCAACCCAGCCTGCTAACACTCAGCCCAACAGGTCTGACTTCAACACAACCCCAGAGGAATTACCTTCTAACGAGTCAGATAAAGGAGAATCAAGACAGTTGACTGATTTAGAAAACTCTGGCTCAAAGAGTTAATAAATGTTCAACTATCCCAATGTATTATTATAAGTGGAGAGCAATGTACAAATGTTCAGGCAGCATTCAGAGACAGCAATGCACCTGTACTGTAGGAGAACACATTAGTCACAAGGACCACAGGTAAGATCGGCAAATGTTATACTTTCACTCTTGATGCAACTTATTTCACACAAAGTATTATTATCTAACACTTGATTATCTAGTGTCCATCAAAAAGAAATGTACAGTAAGTGTAACTCTATGAATGGGGCTTGAGTAACCTTTACTTAAGGGTATAAACTGCATGACTGCCTGGTTTTTAATAACACCAGATCATGTTAATGTAAAGGATCTTTTTGAAAAAAACAAAACAAAAAAAAGACAGGATCTGATTATCAATAAGCCCTTCTGTCAAAGGATATGAACAGCAGCTTTCCATTCTAGGTTTATTTCTCACTCTGATGCCTGTATTGAATGCATGTTGCATCATGTGCATGCATTACACATCCATCATGTCCGTTCTGTTGTGAAGCACTTTCAAAGCCATTATATTCTTCCGCAATAGGTCAGATTATACTCACTGTGACCATGAAAAATATTCTATTTTTCTTAACTTTGATTTTCTATGAATTATTTTATTACATAAATTAGTGAATGTACATCTATGATGCAAATGAATCTCACTTGAATAAACACCCATCAATAGTCAACACATCGGCCAGTTTCGTTACCAGTTAATAAATGTCACTGGAGGATTCACTCTTGCCGGGTTGATTTGTTTCCTTGAAATATATGCATGTATGTGGCAACTATAACAAATTCCTAAGGATATCTCTGCCAGAAGACAAGTTTCCAGATGTGGTGGTGTAATCTATATAAGAACGAGATCTGAATTTGACAACATTATATTTATACAATAGACTGAAAGTAAAGCATTAAATAAACACATCCCAAGCTTAATTAGAGATGAAATACAAACCATATAACATAAGCATACTCTTCCATGAAGAGCCAATAAAATTAAAATACTGCATGTATCTGGTTTAAATTCGCACTTTAAAGCTAAAGTGTATATTCTACTTGTCCTCACTGACATAAAAAACCAAACTGCACATATCCTACATAAACTTTTGAACAGGTATCTGTAACAAAAGTAAACATGCACATTAATAATGTCAATAACACCATGCCAAACAACACTGAAAATGAGGCAAACAATTTGCAGCAGATCTCAACGGTGCACAGCAAAAGCAGTAATACTTTTGGTCAAAGAACTAATTGGCTAAACAAAATGGACTTGGGGAAGAAAAAATGAGAATGAGTAGTTGTCTTATTCACTGATGAAAGGGTCGGAACAATCACAACACACTGTAAAAACATACATCACTTATGGAGCCTGATGATGAGCTTTAGCGACTTTGTGACCAGCAAACACTTCCTCTGTTTACTCAACCCTACTGTCGACAGTTTGTAAATCCAAACACACATTCACTCCATATGACTCAAATGATCAACCTGTTTAAGTAAACGTGAATAGCACATTTACAACGATTGACAGTAGTCCTTCAGAGTAGCCTACACATTAGTATAGTTAAAGTGTATATTTACACATACCTGAAATCATCACCTAGTCCATAAAACACCATGCTACCTGCAATTACAGGCAAGACATAAGCTCTGTTTGGAAAGGGTTGATAAGAGTACTGAGAATCAAACACAGAGTATGGCTACACAATCTGCAGGTCATGCTGTACAACAAGGTTTTGTATTCTTTAGTGTGACTGTATTGGCTTGAACCTGGCTTTACTGTTCCATCTACTCAACAGTGGTTAATTTCTTCCTGAAACAATGTAAATCGAGGGAGCACTCTAAGACACTCGCATTTAAGGCAATAAGTCATTACTCACTAAGAGAAAGCGTAATAGCATATCTTTCAGCACTCGTCTTTTTCACCAATAACCCATTAAATCTAAATGGTGAACACAATGCATTTTATTTTCTGATAAAAGTATCACATAAAGGTAAAAAGTGGGCTAAAATAAAAATGTAGGGCCAATGTCATTACTACGTTCAAAACAAAAAAATAAATCTAAATGCATTAGGGGGCCAAAAATATGGCATCTCAAATTATTACATACACTGACTTAAATCCAGACATGCATATCTCAAAGATGGTATGAATATCTCAATATTTACAACTGTAAACCCTTAAACTGCAACAGAGAAGCTCCCTGAACATTTATAAGAAAACTGTAAGTATAAGTGAGTGAAAACCACAGGGGTTGAGGAATAAGGAGGTAGATATATGTTACTTTTAAAACTACACTGATTAAAGTCTGAGGCAGAGGTAATTGGAAGCAAAGGTAATAGTGTGTAAAAGCAGTAAATAAAGAGGAAAAAAGGTTTTGTATCAGGAAATCTTTTTTCTTTTCAAATTAGTGCTGCAGTGCCTATAGTTTGAAATGTGTACTTCAGTGTGTTGAGGCCTGGGTTTGCAAATGTATATCCTGCATTTTGTGTATGCATTTTGTTTGTGTTGGTCAGTCTCTGCTGGATGTCCACCTCCAGCACAGTGCTTTATGAATCCTCAGTAAACTCTCCACTGTCTGTTCTGGCTACCTTCCGTGGAGGCGATAAATTCTCCCCCTCAACTTGTTCCTGCTCTCGCTTTTTTGCTGCATTCTAAGGAGTCAGAACAAAAAGACAGAAGACATTTAATAACCTACAGCAATACAGTGGCTATCTAGTATCACAGGTAATGCATGAGAACTTCTTAATAACTCTGAAAATCATTACCTTTTTATCCCACTGTTGATGAAGATATCGCAGCAAGATATTTGTTTTCTCTGTGACTATGACTGAAGGGAGAAAACAGAGATAAAGATTAAATGTCAAAAAATACAAAGCCAAGAGAGGCAGAAAATCACGAATTCTGTTAAATCAGCTGTTCTTAACACAGGTAGGTCTGGTGATTACTACATAGTCATACTGAAATACTGTCATACTGATATCCATTAATGAAAACTCCACGGCCACAGCTAAGCAAAAAAGTTCTGAAACTCCTTGGTGTATATTCTTTGACACAAATCACAAATAATGCTACAGTATTTCATTTGTTTTATTGTAAAGAGAACTGCTGCCTCCCTGGTCTGCAACCATCTTCAGTCAATGTAGTCAGTCAATGTACTCACTCTGCTCTGATGGATATTCCCGGGTTGGAAGATACACAGATGGTCGACGGTTCTGAGACAACAGTGAATAAATACATAGTAAATGTAAACTACTATTTGACAATACATTCTTGATCTTAAGACCAAATTAAAACCATCACTTTAAGAACAGACGGGATCACTTACTGATGCTTTACATACAGAGTCAGCATGGAACTTGCTGAAGTTGTTTTTGTTGTAGACAGGTAGCCCCTTTAGAAACTCTCCCTGTGGACACACACGGAAAGATAGGAACAAAAACATGTCAGCGGGCCTTAGGCTGCGGGTCGCGGACCCCAGGTGGTTTTAAGACCAGTTACAATAACCATATATGAGTAACTACATAAAGACAACAAGGAAGACATTTAGTAATGTGGTGTAAGTGGCAGTCTGTAATAACCACACGTACGTCCTACTTCCCAACACGTAAACAACACGTCTATTAAAAAATGACTAGCAAAATTCAGCAGAGAACCGAGTGGGAACCTACCTTCTCCATTTCTTCGATTCTCTTTGTGTGTTGACCAGCTGAGCACTGAGAGTGAAAGAGAGCAGATGCTACTGTTTCAGCTAGCTACCAGCTAACTAGGCACTGAGCCCTGTTGTTGCGTCGTAGCCAAGACACCGGTTGGTCTATAAACCCGACAGCGTCTTACGATAGTTACAAAATATAATCAGCCTACGGTTTTCAGTCAGCTAGTTTGAAACTCTCCCTCAGATAGACGTGATAACACAAGAACACTAAAACTGGATGTCGTTTAGTAGCTAACTTGCTACTAGTTCACACAACTCCATTTTTGTTTTTCTAGTTTGAGGGCGGTCACTGTCCAAGGCTGGAGCCATCTGATTGGTTGGTACTTGCGCTAAGACAGAGAGAAACAATGCGCTGATTGGTTAGAAAGTAAACACTCTAATTCTCTAATACAAGAGTTGTTAGGGCGTCAAAGTACTGTAAACAAGTACTTTACGAGTACTTTACAAGTACTAATGTATACAGACTGTACTTAATGCTGAATTGTTACTGCTCGGCGCAGAGGATAAATTACTGTTAAAATACAAATTTTATAAAATGACTGAAATGTGGGCTGAGTGGTTAGCACTGTTGCCTCACAGCAAGAAGGTCGTGGGTTCGCATCCCGGCCTTTCTGTGTGGAGTTTGCATGTTCTCCCTGTGCTTGCGTGGGTTTACTCCGGGTACTCCGGTTTCCTCCCACAGTCCAAAAACATGCATGTTAGGTTGATTGGTGACTCTAAAAATTGCCCGTAGGAGTGAGTGTGAGTGTGTGTGGTTGTCTGTCTTTGTGTGTCTATATGTGGCCCTGCGACAGACTGGTGACCTGTCCAGGGTGTACCCCTGCCTTCCACCCGAGAGAGAGCTGGGATAGGCTCCAGCAGATCCCCGTGACCCTGAGCCAGGAAAAAGCGGGTATAGAAGATGGATGGATGGATGGACTGAAATGTGCGTTAGCCATATAACATTATCAGTTGATGCCTATTTAATTTTTTTTTTTAATTTTTAGTTGTCACAATTTCTATAAATAAAGGGCTGCTGATGTAAGTGTGTTTTACACCGTCTAATGTGACACCACTCGTTTAACTTAGTACTCTTAGTACCCTGGCTCCTAATATATGTAGTAATTGCTTCGTTATACTGCCGTTAGTTGAATAAATGCTCAGCTTTGTACAAACAGTACATAGCAGCAAACCTTGGAGGCCAAAATTTCCCTTGTAGCATTTTTCTTGATTAATTGGTGCATTGATTCACTCAATATTAATCTCCATCTATATTATCAAGAAACTGCTTAAATAGTTTATACCTTGTATTTTGACTTGGCATTCGCGGTGGACAGCAAAGAATTTCATTGTACAGGGAAACATGCTTTTCTTACTGTGCATATGAAAAAACGCTTTGAATCTTGAATAATTTTAAAACAAAGGCAACATTATCCACTTTGCCAGTGACTTAAAATTCTTGTCATTTTTTGATTGTAAAAATAATACTTTTTTGTTTCAGACTGTTGGTTGAACAAAACGTGAGGTCGCCTTTGATCCACTGTGTACATTAAACAATGAATCAGGTGAAAAAATATGCTTTACATCCTAGTCAAACTTGTTTTCTCTTTAGGCAACAGAAAAAGCCTTTATCTACAATTTATCTTTAGGAAGTACTTCCCCCCCATTCCCTTATGCAAGTTTTGCAGGTAAGTTTTGCATGGATGGTTTTTATTTCCAAGATAAGCAGAATTTGGTGTTTTCATTTCAAAACATGCTGACACTGAGGAGAAAACATACGTTTTTGAACCAAATATTTTACAAAGGAAAAAAAAACAAAATCATAAATCCATTAACATTCAACAATTATCACCAAAGTTTTATAGAGATGCTAAATATTATTTTTATTTTTATGAAGCTCCTTTTTAATTCAACATGTTTGTTGAAAACCAGTTTCCACTCTCTTGTCCATTGTTGATGCAGTGGAAATGCCAAATCCACGACACACACTAGTTAGCCCAATTTACATGTTCTTTCCCACTTGCTGAGCAGCTCCAGCACTTCATATCCGATATCTGTCTCTTGTCTTAACAGGTTTCCCAACAGGAACCTTCAGTGTGACAGTGATTTCCGTCCTTTCAAAAGGCGCCGTAGAACCACCTCAATGCCGCCTCGTGAGCTCATCCTTTTGATCCAGCCATGGGTCCTCTTGCGTTTGATGTTCTTGGGCTGATACTCTATGCCTCTTTTCCGTGTCCGTACCTGCTGGTATTGCCATGGAAGTTGCTGGAACACTACTGAACCCTCAGCCTGTGAAGAAAGTGGCCCATATCTAAAAACTGGAGGTCCTGCAGCCGCTCTGGGCACAATCCAGTTGCTGAACAATCTAAGGTGAGAGGTTCCAGTTACTAAACGGCTCACTGCAGAAACACTGTTGAAAGAGCACCAAATGTTACAAACAAATGTTATTCTGTAACATTATGCTATAATACAGTCAAATCTGATTACTATGAAGCTGTAATACAGTATTGGGGCTCCAACTTATGTGAGGTGTCTTATGCACCGATCTCAACCTAAGGTTTCTATAACATAATGATGACAAAAACACATTTTATTAATACTACTTTAACTCATAGGATTCTGTGATTTCCACTCAGCCAATATAAATTACAGGAATTTATTAAACTACACCCCTAACAACAATATATACACAAAACTGTAAAACACGTAAAAACACAATGTACGCATAAGTGCAAGTGAATAAACAATGTGACTAAATGACTATTCGAGTCTGCAATTGAAAACAGCAAATACATTTTATGGAAGTGTGAAAGACAATATGAATCTGGCTTTACATTAAACCTCCCTTAAACTTGATTTCTAAATCATTTAATTGACACTATCTACTACAACTTTTTTATCATCAACAGCTTAAGGTGCATTACCAACCCTTTCTGAACTGGAGTAAGGCTCAGAACAAATATGAAATATTATATTATCCTAACAGGGAAAACACATCTTGTCCTACACCCTATACAGACCAACTTTAATTGTACTATCTCCTTAAGATCCTTTTCTCTGAGTATGCATCATGAGGCTAACATGTCCAGTGTTGTCCATTTAGTAATAACGCTAATGTACAGTACCGTGGCTCCTAAAATGCTGGTATGAAGTTGGTGTGATAATCTATCACTGATGGGATTGTCCACCACCTAACTCAGTAGTTAGTTACCTGCTAAATATACTGACGTTACCAAACCACGCTGCTAACGTAGTTAGGCTAGCCTGCCATTGTTAACGCCGTAAATACTGTCAACTTTGCCTTTTGTCCACATTCAAATATATTAATTCCATTACCTGCTAAAATTAGTTACGCCACACAGCCGGGGAAAAGACGACAGTACAATATTCATTTTTAGACGTTTCCACAGTCAGCACAGACATGAGAAGAGTGAATGTCACAGCTCTGAGGATCACCCTCCGTACAAGAAGCAACGTGATTGGTTGTGTCTGTTCAGCCAATCACGTTGCTTTTTACTAGACCAAATCTTTTCCTCGAGTGTCGCCTTCAAGGTTTAATTTCCAGTGTTTGTCAAGTGTTGTCTACGTGTTTTATATGGATTACATCGAAGGCAAAAGTTTTGAACGCACAGACCCATTTGTCAGAAAAAACATCTTATTAGTTTTACAAATTACAATGAATATTATCACAAACATTATGAGACTCAGGGTCACTACTTAACATAATGCTGCCTTCAGACATCTAATGAGCCTGATATGTCTGGTTGGATTTACTACAATATGATCTAACTCCATGTGGATACAAATGATAATTAAACTGATACACGATGACTTGTTATATAATGATTCAGTTAATGTGGCTATAGTAACTTAGTGTCAATACATTTCAGTTTTTAGGATAATACAAAGAAATTATGGTACTTTTTATCTCCTGTCTCAGCTTTTACTTTGAAAGTACAAGGAGGGATTTTAACATGATGACCAGGTTAAGGTAAAATCAAGCATGTCACCTTCTGCTCTAACTCTGACTTTGCGGTCTGGGTCGTCAGGTGGCCAAAAGTAACTGTGAGCAGCTTTCAATTTAGCTAGCATGCTGATCACTCAGTTCATCTGTTATGCTCATGATTATGTTCTCCCTCAAATCTGTGCCTGCTCACTCTCAAATAATGAAGCTCCCGAAATAGAGTTTGTGCACTCTCCAAAGTTAGGGCTTTGATAAACTTCCATAGTTTTACCAATAGCACAGTTTATTAGCATGGTCTTGGTTTGATATTAGTGTCAGACACATGTGAGCTGAAGCACTATATCAACTATCAGTTTTTAAACATGGAAATATACAATCACATCATCATGTTAGCCCAAACAAAATTTATTTTGCCATATTTTACTGGAATTATTTAATTAAGTCCAAATTAAATTAATTCATCAAGCAGTTCATAGCTTCGACAAAATAATATTTCCTCAATTACTTGAGCAGCAGCAGTCAAATATTAAACAGTTTTATTAATAAAGTCTCAACTATGTTTCTCACTGAGACATATATTAGTCATCATATTATATTAGTCACCACTCACCAATCACTTTAACTAAAGCATCTTGTATGTAGATTTAACTGTCAAGCCACTGACCAGAGCTTTTTAATAATAAAATTAAAAGACACAGCACCTGGTATAGGTGAAATATATATTTATAAGTGTTAGTATAGTTACTTAGTTATATAGTTACTATTGTTACTTTTATCCACTGCGTATTAAAAATATAATTCTAAAACAATAAGCATTCTGTGGAAATGAATGATCTCATTACCAGATGTGATTAATTCGCTAACAAAGTATCTGGTGGTTAATGAGTTCCCACATGTTACTAAGTCGTGGCAGCAAAATTGCATCTCGTGGCCATGTGGGTCTATTATAAAAAATATTATATCTAATGACCAGCCTTAGTAAGTAATGGCCACAGAATATTTTTTTTTATGAATGTCACCAAAGAGGGACTCTGTAGTAGACTATATACCATACACCTTACAGTAACAGTGCATTGCATTTACCTCTCTCTCATAATTATGGTAATAACATAGTGTGGAGAGAGAAACTTTTATCATGAGGTCACCATCCCTTCATGTATCTGCTGAAATGTCCACATTAATGTTTGAAAGATTATGATTGGATTAGTTATTTTTACTAAGAGGATTTACACAATGAGCATGATGGTAAGAGAAAGTTAGCATGCGCATATAGATTGAAGTCACTGGGAGCTTGTGTTAGATTTGAATACTGTATAATAAAACTTAAGTTGTATAAGATAAAGCGTGGGAAATTTTGATTGTCATTCATTGGACCATAACTGAGAAAATTTAAAGTGCTCATCTAAAGTAGGTGCAGTACAATACAATGTTAACACACTGTACAAGTTATTAGATGAGTGGCCTATTGTTGGTGCCCTAATAACAATGACCCTGTCCATTCATACAGTACCAGTTGTTTTCATATGGTCAGGGTCTATGGTAATAGGCTGTATGAAAAAGTTCCATACAGGGCCTGTGTGTGGCGGTAATTAGCTTAATTTCTTTTGAGTGCTTTTATTGAGGCACAAATGTTTGGAAGAGGTAATGTAGAGCAATGGGCCTTCTTGTTACATGGCTGCCAGACAACAACAGAAAATCCCAAGTTGTTGGCTGAAGGGCTCTCCGACGTCACAGCTGGATATTCCGTGACAGGCACCGGACTGTCTCAGCAGTGCCAGTTTGCTGATGTGAGTCCAGAGGAAGACAGCTCTTCTTAATCCAAGGTTCAAACCTAAAGGTCATTTCTTCCCACAGTGATGCAACAGCTGCACTTCAGTGGTGTCAGTTTGTGATGGTGCAGTGAAGGTGATTTAGACACAGGTGGAGAATTTGAAATAGACTCACACATGCAGACCTGATCGAGGTGATGCGTTCTCCTGTTCAGATAATTAGCTGGACTATCATTCCTGTCACTCTCCATGAACCAGAGAGAGGACACACACACACACACACACACACACACACACACACACACACACACACACACACACACAGGTTTCGCTGTCCTGTCAGCCTTAGCAACAATGAAACAAGCGTCTCCCATTGGCCTCCTCTCAGTGCAGACACTTCTTCTATTCGCCTTCTCCCCTGCCACTCAGGAGCGAAATGCCCGAAGGCTGCTGCGGATACAAGGGCAGCAGGGTTGGGTAGGGTCTGGCCTGGTTACGCAGTGGATGCTCAAGGAGAAAAAAAAAACACATTGCCGTTTGTTATCGTAATGGGTATCTCATTGAAATGCAATTGGCACAGTTTTATGGATGCATGCTTCATCATCATCAGTGCAACCCCCTCCGTGTTCTGTGATCGCAGCGTAATGGGGCTAATAAGAAGCTTTCGCAGTTTTGCAGCATTTCTAGCGTAGACAAATTGTTGCACCAAATGCAACGTTTTTCTCTGCTCGGTTTCGTCTCTGCCTCGACTCTTCTTCTGGTGCAGATTTCTAATAACCCTTAATCATCAGTAACACTGCAGGTAAGGAGTCCCTTTATATTGCGTTAGATGTGTATTGTGTAGCTATAGTCATCAGCAGTGACTGCATGTATTTGTCCTGTGACAGCATAGAAAATAATTGATTTATCAATAATACAAGCTTAGCTATTACGGCCTTGCGCACAAGACTCCCACTGAGCTTTAATTTTTTATTTTTGTGATGCGATTCTGAGCATTCAGTATGTTTTCTCCTACACTTATTTGGTCTGCGTTTGTTTTGTTGTGCTACTCAAATGTTTAAGTCGAATTATTGGAACATGGAGCCTTATGCTGCGGCTGATGGCTTGGTGATTTGGGGTCATATGGTTATAAAATCAGCTGAAGGATGGGAATCTTATGCATTAGGTCTTTTTTTTAAATGTAGATCATAGTGGTTTTATTTTTTGCAGATATAGCAATTCTTGTGTAGACACCATGTCAGGTTGCGCCATCCTGCACTGTGTGGAAGCCCATGTTGTGAAAATAGAGCAGCACACAGTGTACCAGATGTGTGTTAGTCTATTTTAAACACACACAGTCTATCTATTCTGCAATGCAGACAAAAAATTAAAAAAAATGACCAAAACTGAGTGACCTTCAGTCTGGTTAATGTTTAGGGTTTGTTGAGTTCAGATTCCGCTCCACTTGCTTCCCTCAGACAGTTTCAAGTGCTTGTTGACCACAGTGACAGATAGTAGGTCAGGAGGAAAATCCCTGATTTAAATGGCTGGGCTTTGATGAGTGCTGGTGTAGGTAGTTTGCGTGAATGAATGCATGTCCCAGGTATTTGAATGACATGTTAAACCATGGTACACAGACAGACAGACAGACAGACAGAAAACAAAGATTGCTGCAGTTTTGGAGACTGACAGCTGAATCTTGCTGCAGTTTGGAGTGTCTGTGCTACATTTTGTTGTTTGTGGAAGAACAGGGCAGTCAGTCAACAGTTCACTCAGCCCCAGGGTGTAACTAGATCACCCTTGATACACTGACCTTCAGACCAACAACACATGCACACATGAAGCCTCCTGTGCAGATGGAGACATGCATTAGGTAAACCACTTTTCCCTGGCTGTGGAGCCAGACCTGTGTGGCCCTATGCATTAAGAGTCTGTTACATTAATTTACCATATAAAAGATGTTATTAAGTCCTTACTGACTTTGTATTTGACCAAAAACAAATAGGACACAAAGAGAAATTACGTATGTACTGTACTGTAAGAATTAATTAATGGGTATGTGAATAACTGATTCAGCACATGATGGATTTTCCTAGATGCCCTACATGCTTATTATATACATTAGGTAGGAGGGTAATTGAAACAACCATGATCTAAACATGATACATGATAAACACAGTGAAGTGAATATCTGTCCTGTTTGTAGTAATGAATATACTGCTTTCAGTTTAACAGTTTCAGTAGCCAGGAAACAACAAAGCCTGACCATGTAGATGTGACTCTTTCTACCCTGTTTCCTAGAGATAACAAGCCTGTGTGTGTATGAAATGTGAGGACTAATAATTCGGCCAAAATGCAGGTGGCCCCTGACAAAGAAACAGACAATCTTCTCTCATCTCCATTGGAAATGTTAAGACATTGGAAAAATGCTATCATAGCCTTCTGCTTTGAGAACTATAGTTCACAGACATGTACACCGACATGCCTCATGACTGGTGTTTTCTATTTATATATATCCTGATTCTGACCATGTCAAAAGGAGGGGGGTTATTAATAGCCAATGTCTGCGTGATGAGTCTTCCCTGACACTTAAACTGCACTAAGGACCCAGCATTATTTTTATGTTTTCTGTTTATGACTGTGGAATCCCTGAATGTTAAGCTGCCTTGTCACCCAGGTGAGTGTGTTACTAGAGCTTTTTACCTAGGCTGTACATTGCACATATAGTGGCTATTGTGTTTTGAATTTTCATAGGGGTTTGCAGCCTGCAAAACTAAAAGCATCTTTGCTCCTGTTGTGTTTTATTTTGCTCGAAACTGGCTGTCTGATGAAAGGATGAAAAGGTAACTGTGTTGCTAGGAAACAGCATGGATCCAAATTAATAGGAACCAAGCTGCGACCCAATTTCTTACTGTTGAGCTGTTGACATTTGCAAATACTGTGGCAGGAAATCAACCAGAGCTCTTTTAATATTCTTATGATTCAAATTGTGAAAATAATGGGTTGGTAAAAACTAGTTGATGCAGCAAGACAGGTTTCATATAAACCTGCATTGTATGCTTTTTTGGTTACATTTAACATAATGATTCATTTTTCTATATCTGTGTGATGTTGTTTATGTAGGGAAGCACCATGCTGACCAGCATAACTGAAGGGATTCTGTGCTGCCTGACTGGGAAGGCTGCCGGTTTGGTCTTGCCTCTGGAGTCATCTGAGCCCTCTGATGGTTTTGAGTATGTGGAAGTGAAACCTGGGAGAGTACTGCGAGTGCGGCACATCATCCCAGAATGCCAGCCTGCAGTAACGGAAGAGCAAATTGCAGGCAAGGAGAAGACGGATGGCGACTCTGATGGTGACGACTCTCCTGAGGATTTTAATAATGAGATCAGTACCGGCAGCTGTGTCCACTGCAAGAGGAAGATCACTGTCTACCGCAATGGCCAGCTGGTGATTGAAAATCTCGGCGATGTTTTGCACTCTGAGATCCTGCAGTGTCAGGATGGGGATCTGGAGCCCTGTAGCACCGTTGAAGTGGAACTGGCTGATTACAAAGACATTGCACCTTCTCCAGACCCCAACCCTGCACCTCCTCCGGTTCCTCCACCACCTGGAGAACAGAAACCAGCTCCACCTCCTCGCCGCCGCCGTCGCAAGCCCAAACGTACAGTGCTAATCGATTCAACAAGGGTGATCTCAAGCTGCAAAGGGACACACTCAGACGTAGCACTGTTCTTTGTGCATGGTGTGGGAGGCTCTCTGGACATTTGGAGCAGCCAACTGGATTTCTTCTCTCGACTGGGTTATGAGGTCATTGCACCAGATTTGGCAGGGCATGGAGCCAGCACTGCCCCACAGATAGCGGCAGCTTACACTTTTTATGCCCTAGCTGAGGACCTACGTGCCATCTTTAAGCGATATTCTCGTAAACGCAACATTCTCATTGGCCACTCATATGGGTGAGGAATTGTGAGATGCTTTTATTATAAATCATTCTTCATTTAGAACTATGACTAAAGAAATTATAGAGCTCAGCAAAGTAACTTCTCTATGCTCTGTGCCATCACAATATATCTCTTCCAGGGTGTCATTTTGTACCTTCCTGGCACATGAATATCCTGATTTGGTCCATAAGGTGGTGATGATCAATGGAGGGGGTCCAACAGCTCTGGAACCGAGCCTCTGCTCCATCTTCCAGCTGCCATCTTGTGTCCTTCACTGTCTGTCACCCTGTCTGGCCTGGAGTTTTCTCAAGTAAGATCTTCATTACAGTGTTGTCAAAATTGTAATGTAATTGTAATCGCAGAAAAATAGCATTGCTTATAATTATCAAAACATTTGAAAAATACACAGAAAATATCAAACATATCTAACATTTGCAGCTTTTATATGATCATCTCTGTCAACTGTACACCAAACAATTCCAGGTTAACGTCTTTTCTCCCTCACCCTTAGAGCTGGATTCGCCCGTCAGGGTGCGAAAGAAAAGCAGCTGCTGAAGCAGGGCAATGCCTTCAATGTGTCTCCATTTGTCCTACGAGCCATGATGAGTGGCCAGTACTGGCCTGAAGGGGATGAGGTCTACCATGCTGAGCTCACTGTGCCCATCCTTCTGGTTCATGGTATGTGTGACAAGTTTGTGCCTGTAGAAGAGGATCAGCGCATGGCAGAGGTATAGTACATCTTTGTATGTGAATAAATGCTTAGATACTTGGTATTTAATACGAAACGTTGTTTTCATTCTGGTGTTACCTACTATAATGTTCTGCTTTGAATTTTGACTCCCTTTCTAGATACTACTGTTTGCATTCCTGAAAGTCATTGAAGAGGGAAGTCACATGGTCATGATGGAGTGTCCTGACACTGTCAACACCCTCCTTCATGAGTTCTTTCTATGGGAGCCTGACATGTCCAGGAAACACAGCAGCAAGACAGACACAGAGAAGACAGTTACTGCCAGTGACACTCTCCACACATTCAAAATCAATAGGCCTATGGACAAATAACTAGTAAAGAGTCTCATTTAACACAGAACCAAGCAGAAGGCCTTTTTTGGCAGGTGGCATGTGTTCTTAAGGCTGCTCCCAGGCTGAGAGCTGTTATATACAGTGCCACATTTTAAGGATGTGGATGGCTAATGGTGCTTCAAGATAAAGCAGGACTTAGGCATGGTGCCAGCTAAAGAACGATGGAACAAATATGAAGGTGAGAGGAACGGATGAAATACACAGTCAGTGTCTGCTTCGCTTTTTGATATGTGTGCTCCATTGCGTCAAGTCTGCAAAAGGACACAATATCTCGAGATCAAAAGGATTATATCTGTTTAATTTGTGTGTTAAATGTTTCTGGTGAAGAACTGACTGCAAGATGGAAAAGGCATCATGAAATGGTTTCTGAATTTCCTCAAATGTATCTTAAATATTCTGTAAAGTACTACAGAGCTACTGTTCTACCTTTATATAATAATTAACTTATTGGGCCCATGTTACATCTGCTTTCATTGGGAAGCTGGCTGAGGAATTGTAGATCTGTATAGCCACTATGATGGTGATAAAATGAAGGTGTTGATAATAGTAGTTTATTATCAAATACAGACAAGAAGGTAGTGGAACTGTTTTAAAAAACAGTAAATATACACAAATGCACATGCAAAATGTAATAAATTATTTGCACCAGCTGCATACATAAATTACATGATGCTATGCATAAAGGACACAAAAATGAATTGTTCAGCATATTAACATCTATTCAGTGTGCAATGTGCACAATCTAAAACATGATGACTAACAGTCACAGTCACAGCTATTTTCAATGAAATTGGCTCATGTGCTGTATTTGAAATTATGGATATTTATTATCCTCTATAAAATCAAAATCCAAAAAGCTATTTCTATCTACAGTACAATAAGCACAATGTAACCACTTTATCAGTTCAGTTGCATGAAATCAAATATATTGTATGAGAGATCTATGTGAAGTGGTTGCTCAAACAAGTCAGAAGGTTCTGCCTCTTTATTCTAGCAGCCATTTTTTTCCAATAATATATAATATCCTAAGGATACAAGCAACCAAGGCCCTGCATGAGTTAAGAATATAAAAGCATATAAAAGGTATCAGGGTTGTTTAAGTCAGCAATATATTCTCATTCTGAAAAACTCCCAGTGCACTTGTCATTAATCAAAGTCCTTTTGATGTTTAAGTATTACTTTGCATTTATTCTGAAAAAAACATAACAACACCAAATTGTGGTTGTATTGACTGCAAAATAAGAGGTTGTTCCCCTACTACTCCCAAGTCTACCCTGTTTATTTAATAGTGCAAGAGTGAAAGAAAGGGAAATGTTATGCTTACTAAAAGACATTCATGACTGGGTGTTGCTTTGTCTCATAGTGGGACAGTAAGGTGCAAGTAAAAAGTCTGCTATGCTCCCTGACAGTGGTTATCTTTTGAGTGGATAGTTTGTACTGTTTTGAGTAGCAGAAGGTGTAAAATGGGTGTCTGGTGGTTGAACTCAAATTTGAGTCAGCCAAAACAGAAGGTCGCCTTAAAAAGAGGGACATTTGTATTCGCCATGCTGGTCTGTTATATATGCATTTTGACAGAATGTGGATGCAACATAACTAGTCTTATGCAACTGGAACAAAAGAGAAAGAAACAGAGTGGAAATAAACTGACACGGCACTACCGCCTCTAAAACATTATATATTCTCAATGGACTTTCCAAAAGCCAACAAGTGCTGCTGATGTACTGTATGTTTCCTTGTTGTAAAAGGTCAGTAAAACAGTATGGACTACAGGGTGCACATATACTTCCTCTTATGCTAAAATTGTGCATATACACAAATTGTCAGTGCTCATATGTGTTATATCTTTTTGTGGTTAACAAAATGTGTTAATGTTATTGTTGCATTTATTCATGGAAATCATAATATATGCACTGCCTGTATGTAGATGCATATAACATTATATAGCCTATCAAAACAGTTGGATTCAAGTGTATGAATGTGTGCCTTTCCAGGCATGAATTAAAACAGATGTTCACAGTCTACAAGTATTTTTTTCTTGTTTTGTTATTTGCAATAATATAATCTGTTTTTCTTTGATGCACAGTAAATGTAACAGTATTACAATAATTCTCACTCACTCTTGCTAAATCATTATCTATACCCGCTTTTTCCTAATTATTGTCAAGGGGATCTGCTGGAACCTATCCCAGCTCTCTTCGGGTGAAAGGTAGGGGTACACCCTGGACAGGTCACCAGTCCATCACAGGGCCACATAGAGACAAACAACCTCACACACTCACACTCACTCCTATGGGCAATTTAGAGTCACCAATCAACCTGACATACATGTTTTTGGACTGTGGGAGGAAACCAGAGTACCTGGAGAAAACCCACACAAGCACAGGGAGAACATGCAAACTCCACACAGAAAGGTCCCTGATGGGTTTCAAACCAGGAACCTTCTGGCTGTGAGGCAACAGTGCTAAACATCAATCCACTGTGCTGCCCAGTAACATCAGATATTTTTCCTAATTTACTAAACATAGTATATTATGTGTGCAATCATTAGAGACATTTTGATATCAGTAAGCATAGTTAGTTGATTTGAAATATTAGCATATTCATTTAATGTGTTTGAAACAATGAAAACTATATTCCAAAATGCTGCGAGATATTTTTTCACCAACCCAGTGATTTTCTCAGTATACTAACCTGCTCTCTCCATTTAAATTTAAAGTGCTGAAAAAAACTAGACACGGTTTACGCTCGTTATAATGTTAATAATCAGAATAAATACAAGACAATGAATAAGAGGTTAATACTTAACTACATGTGTACGTCCAAGTGACTAAATGTTTTAAACCTTTCTATCCGTCTGAAGAGGGGACATGAGAGCAGCCCTCTGATTGGCTGAGCGTGTCCCATGCGTGTTGTGGTAAACAAAATCCGAGGTGCGCGTGCATGCGTACAAGCGGTAATGGAGGACAGTGATCTATTCACAGGGGGCTTAGTTAGCAAGCTGTCTTCTCTCTCTTTTCTCCACAGCTGTTGTTTTTGTCCAACACTGGGTGTTTACATCGCCGGGTACAGCGTCTGAGTCACCCGGGGAGAGGTGGTAAGTAATTACATATCGAGTTATTTTACGGTGATCCCAGAATGTTAGCTTCTTAACTCACAATGCTATCCGGAGAGCTGAACTAGCCGGAACTGCTCAACAGCTAATGTCGATGGTAGGGATCGGGTGCAGACTATTTCCTGGAAAAGACATTAGCGACTTGGCGGATGGTAGTTTGTGTCTGTATTATCTGTAATTCTTATCAGTTGTTGCTTTAAGGAATAAACTAGTTGTAATTTTATAACTTGGAATATCTTACAATAAGCTGTCTTAAAGCTGTCCCGCTTCGAGTTTGCTAACAACACACTACGAATGAGCTGGAGTGGATGTAATGTCGCTTTGGAGGATTCTGTGATTCGGGTAATAGTCACATCCCATTTCGGTGTTAACGTGAAGTAGCTAGTTGTCGTGTTATTGTTTCCTTTTCATTTGACACAATCAGAAAAGAATGCAAGTTTTATGTTAGTGGTGTGCTCTGATTTTCGCAGTCCTGTATCGGTACTTGGTCAGAGCCGGGATAAATGGGACTTCAGTGCTGTGCTGAATGTGCTATTAGACTGAGCTATGTGTCATTAGCACTCGAGCTAACGTTAGCTGGCTAAGCATCCACAGTCGGGCCGAGTTAAAGAGACGCTTAGAGACGAGGTCTCAGCCAATCAGGTGCGGCTGTAGCTTTCCCAACCCTATCCAGACTAAAATGCAGAAATATACATGCATATCTTGTGATGGTTACTTTCTGCGAAATATTATTTTGTTGTTTTATTTTATGTATTTTTATTTTTAGCCATACGTTCTAATGCAATAATTCATGTTGGGCTTTGTGGTGCAGGCCCAGATACAAAAGGCAGTTACAGGTGCTTAGGGATGTTGTTTTCATTATGGTAAATCTCAAAATCATATCAAAAAACAGCATTTTTTTTCCTTTTTAATTGTTCAGGAGCTGCCATTGAGTTCTGGGATGGCATCAGACATGGTTTCCCAAAACCATGGTTCCAAGGGGATCATGACTTTTTACCCCTCTGCTGAGGAATTCAAGAACTTCAGCCGCTACATTGCGTACATAGAGTCCCAGGGGGCACATAAAGCAGGCCTGGCCAAAGTAAGTAATACTGAGCATGTATTTACATACGCTATGTTCAAATTCATTGTAGTGCTTGTGGAATCCTATTTATTAGTGGCAAAAATGCAGAGCAAATATTAAAATCTAACAAGGCTACAGTCATCAGTTATGTCATAATTTATGATGGCTATTATAAAAGTAGGTTTTGGGTCTGTATCTCATAAATTATCTAGACAAAAAGGGTGATCTGTTCTTTAAATAACATGCATTGCAAACATGCATTCTTTAGCAGCAGAGGTGAATAATCTTAATAACACAGTTAATCACAGTGTTGAAAAAACAATAACTCATTGTCCACTTTCCTCCTTCAAGATTGTCCCACCAAAGGAATGGAAGCCTAGGAAGTCTTATGATGATATAGATGATTTGATGATACCAGCACCTATTCAGCAGGTGGTGACAGGCCAGTCAGGCCTTTTCACACAGTACAACATTCAGAAGAAGGCCATGACTGTCAAAGAGTTCCGCAAGACTGCCAACAGTGACAAGTGAGAAGCACAAACACTTGAGCCTATTTTTCCTTCACCAATTATAAAATTTGTTTTATTATGTATTTCAATAATCTCAACTGTTTCTTTAACCTAATACACGTTTTGTGATACTGAACTTTCATTTATGGTTTTGGTAGTCATAAACTGTTAATGCTGTTCATAGGTTCTGTAGTCCACATTATGATGACTTTGAGGAACTGGAAAGAAAGTACTGGAAGAATGTAACATTCAACCCTCCAATATATGGGGCAGATGTTAATGGAACCCTGTACGACCCTGTGAGTTGACAGTCCTGGCTGTCTTGAATTTTCATTATTAGTATTTTCTTTTTCCTTGTGTACCTATTGACATGATAACATAACTGACCATGCTGATGCTTACCACCACTTGAAGAGTATGATTCAGCTTTCATCTGTTATTATTGTGTTATTTGCTCTACTACTGCAGGAAGTCAAAGAGTGGAACATATGCCGTCTAGGCACCATTTTGGATACAGTTGAACATGACAGCGGTATCACTATTGAGGGTGTTAATACACCCTACTTGTATTTTGGAATGTGGAAGACCACGTTTGCATGGCACACCGAAGACATGGATCTCTACAGTATCAACTACTTACATTTTGGGGAGCCGAAATCATGGTAAAGACACTGACTCCTTTTTTTTTTTTTTTTTTTTTAATTTAATCTGATACAGAAATAAAGCTGGTATTCAATTACACATTATTAAATAATTAGTATATTCAAATAACAAAAAATGAAATTGGTATACAAATTGCAAGATCAAAAATTGTGCAATCCCAAGAAATAATGTATAACATTTGAGGGTCTTATGTAATACGCAATAGGTAGACCATATAGTTAACCATTTAGCTAAAATAGGCTGACTACCACAGCACAGCACTGGGTGGCATTAGTTTGTTTTTTTATCTATGATGTATCTTGTATTTGGATGAGAAAACCTACGATAAATTAAAGCTATTTGAGCAGATGGATAAATGTACAATTCACAGTATCTGTTTAGTGTAAGTGAGTAGACTCATTTGACTCTCTGCAGGTATTGTGTTCCTCCAGAGCATGGGAAACGATTGGAGCGTTTGGCTAAAGGTATGACACCAGTGGAATATTTTAATCAGATGTCTGCCTAGCATAAAGCTCTCTAAAATAATGTGAAGTCTCATGTGTCCTAATTATCTATGCCAGTGCAACATCTGTTTTTTCTTCTTATAGGGTTCTTTCCTGGTAGTGCCCAAAATTGTGAGGCCTTTTTGAGGCACAAGATGACGCTCATTTCTCCTTCTATACTCAAGAAATATGGCATCCCGTTTGAAAAAGTATGAGTAGAAATGTGTTCATTTGAATTTCAAATGCATGTATTTCTCATTTACTAATTATTTTATTAATCTTTTTAAGATTACTCAGGAGGCTGGTGAGTTTATGGTAACTTTCCCCTATGCCTATCATGCTGGTTTCAACCATGGCTTCAACTGTGCAGAATCCACCAACTTTGCAACAGAGAGATGGATTGAGTATGGGAAGCAAGCAGTTTTGGTGAGGACCTCCAAATGAGAGCATTGAAAACAACACTTAATTTGAATCAAATGTTATTTTTCAACAAGAATATATGCATACACATTCATATAGTCATTTGTATGTTTATAGATGTACAGTACTTGCAATAATTTTTGCTGTTACATTTGTCGTTTAAGTCAGTGTTTTTATGTCTTTACCCTCTGTAGTGCTCATGCCGTAAAGACATGGTAAAAATTTCCATGGATGTGTTTGTGAAGAAGTTCCAGCCGGGTCGCTATGAACAGTGGCTTGCAGGGCGAGATGTGGTACCCATAGACCACTCACGGCCCACCCCGGAGGCTAGGGAGTTTCTAGGGGACTCTTTCAATGACATCACCAGCAACAGTAACAGTAGCTCTGTAGAGAGTTGTGGGGAGGATGGAGAGAGGAAGAGGTAGGTCATTTACTACAGAAAGGAACAGCCTAATATGTGTGTGTTATTATTATTATTATTATTTTTTAATCGATTACACAGTGAAATGTAGTACATATTTTGCAATATAAACATAGTATTGGACTAGAATATTGCTTGTGTAGTACACATTAAGTTTAAACCCAGTATGTTTTCAGTGTTCTCACCACTACATAACTGATCACATTGTGACGGTTGGCAAATTTCATTTTGTCGGGCTATACAAAGTTGAAAATCTTTGGAGGGAGGGAATTTTGGAAGGTATTTGACAATATAAAGCTCCTTTTCTACTGGAACTTACCAACCTGTAACTGGGAGCTTCCCAAGCAGAGGCGGTTGGTACTTTTTACTGTTTTTTTTTTTTTTTTTTTCCCCCCAGAGATACATTGACTATGTAGATTCTGGTTCTTGACTAAAAGCGATAGAAAGTTGGGAGAAAAAAAAGCACAACCAGTTTAGTTGTGAGTTCACAAGTTCTTTTGGTGGAAAAGGGGCTTAAGAAGCAGCTTTGATGAAAGATACTGGCCTCTTTGGAAACTGACATTTGAATGGCTGCTAAAAACATCCACAGCCTCCTTTTGTGGTTTAAGCAATAGTAGAAGCAACTCAAATAATTTGTCACTATGGTACTTTTCTCTCTTTTGAGTAAATTAAAATGAAGAAAACAGAGCAGAGTTGTCTGTTTTTTATATATTTGTGTTTTATTTTTCATAAATGGATTAAAATGTAAAGAAGAAGACAAGTAAATTAAGTGTTCTGTACAAACCCCTGATTATTGAAAACAAATAGATGTGTTATCAAGGTATTCTGTTTTCAATCTCTGCTACTTGTCTTCCTTTGGTAAACCATCAGTGCTACCCAGAGGATAGAGACCAAGAGACACAGGGTGTGTCTGGAGGTGCCTGAGGAGGTTGTTCCCAAAGATGAAGATGAAGAAAATGAAGGGCAGTATGGGAAACGTCCAAGGCTAAGCCTTATCCCGCCACGTGCTATGTTGCAAGACTGCAAAAGAAATAAAGGTATGTGAGTAATTGTTCTCATTTCCTGCAGGGAAGACACCTCTAATATTGATTGTTTTCCCCATCACTTTCTAAAGACAGACCTCTGCTTAATTTACAGGCCCACCAAAGTTGGTTGTCACGCCAACCAAGCTCACTTTAATGGATCCATTTCATAGAGGCCTGACCCAAAGTAACAGTGATGGAGGCCGTCCTCCTCATTATACCAAGACCCGTGCACCTGCAATCTCATCTCAATCACAGGCCAGAAATGGGCACGTGTCAGTTTCAGTAGCACCAACATGGACAGAAGCCACAGCCCAGCCTGCACGCAAAATGGGGGTAGCCAGTCTGCTCTTCCACAGGACACTGAGTCCAAAAGACACTCTTCAAGTGCACAGCTATACTCTAGAAAAACAACGGCAACCTCACACACAGCTCCAGGTGCACAGCTATGCCAGAGAACATCAACCCCGTCATCTCCAGCACAAAACCTGCACACTGTCACACACACAAATTCAGTCTTCCCCCCAGGCACCAAAGTGTGAAAGTACAGAGCCACAGTCAGAACCTAAAGTCATTCTTACCAAAGTAGCACGGAATGAATCGCAAGCGAAGAGTCCTGTGGAGCAGAACCAAGAGGAGGACAAACCCAAAATGTCAGCGCCTGTTGTGGCTCAGGCTGAAGTGAAAACGCCTGAAGTGAAGACGCCTGAAGTGGAGCCCATCAACACCTCTGCCTCCTCCCCGACTCAACCACAATCTCCAGAGTTGGAAGCTCCCAAAAATAACAAGCGAAAGGTTTGTGTTTTTCTCTTTGACATTCACATCACAGATGCTACTGATAAAGAC
This sequence comes from Mastacembelus armatus, assembly GCF_900324485.2. Taxonomy (NCBI): domain Eukaryota; kingdom Metazoa; phylum Chordata; class Actinopteri; order Synbranchiformes; family Mastacembelidae; genus Mastacembelus; species Mastacembelus armatus. The sequence goes on along the minus strand of NC_046649.1, from coordinate 10,238,700 downwards.
ATCACACCTGTATTAGCACCGGTTATGTTGTTGAGTATGGTGCAGGCACTGCCGTTTCTGTTGAGCTAATACATCTTATACTTGATGTCTTTGCTTAATTTTGAATGTAGGTACTATAAAAAAGTAATAAGACTTTTTGGTGGCTCTGTACTGGTGTGTTTTTCTTGTATAATGTGTCTGCATACTAATCTCTTTAAACTTAGCATTAGTATTAATTACTACTAACAAAACAGCTCATGATGTCGTCTCTGGTCCCTGAATACATAATATATTAGGCATTATTCCAAAATCAGCCATGAGTGATCAATGTTATTCATGCTGTTCAAACTACAGAGTAACCAATGCCCCCTTGTGGACAGTGGCATTATCATTCTGAAAGACACCGTTCCTGTCAGGGAACCAATTCATGAGATGAAGGTGAACACTCATCATGTAAGTAAATAAAAGCTGTAACCAAATCAGTAAAGGCCTGATTGAACTTAATGTATACAAACCAGACAGAGCTCCAAATATGCCTTATTGCAGGGAGATGTCATGGCAACTGATGTTATGTATGTTAATGGCTGCATATATGTTATTATCCTTGTTTTGTTTTTGAAGTTTTGTTTTGCTATACTTGTTTCTCCAGCAGGTGGCGGAAGAGCAGTCATACTGCAAGTCAGTGGTGAAGAAGCAGCAGGCACAGCTCCGTAAGCTACCTCGTCACCACCCTCTAATCAGAGAGGTGCAGAGCGATGAAGGTATACAGTTTATTTTCATAATGTAGTAGTATGTTATGTGCAGATACAGAGCACTCTATTGACAGTATACATTTATGTCATTTTGACTTACTCTTACGGCAGTACATTTTTCTTCCTATGAAATTTTAAATTTCTCACCTTTTATTTTTTTCATCATGGCACCTATTTTTTCTAAAACCTGATCTGTACACCACCATCTTTGTTCACACTGCCACTCTGGTTTCGGATCCTGCCATCTTCCCTGCAGATGTGTATATAGATATGGAGGGTGAGCAAGAGGAGAAAGAGGAGTGGGCGAAGCCACTAACCCAACTTTGGCAGTGTCAGCCTTACAACCCTCAGGCAGAGAGGGAGTATAACATGATGATGGGCAAGCATGCCCCCTTCTGCTCCATCTGTCTGCTCTTCCACACTTACCATCAGGTGATAACTAAAAGCATTTTCTGGTTTTGTCAATTTAGTTGTGATATTTGAGTTTTTACCATCCTTTCACACCAACCTTCAGTGAGATCTCAGTTGTCTAAGATTACATTTATTTGGCATTAATAGCAATAAACCTTTAGGTCTAACTAAAGTTATCAGCTTGACATTATAGTCAGTGGTGTTTGAATTATGTTGACACTATGGTACATTAATTTGGTACTTACCGGTTATTCATTATTTTTCCTACTTCAAGTCTGAGTCCCCCAGTGGGAGTTCCAGCATGACGTTGGTGAACTGTTCAGGAGGCCGCCAGTGGTCCAAACCACTCATTCCAGAAATGTGTTTTAACACACAAAGCAGCAAGACGAACGATAGTGGGGAGGGACAGCTGTCTAACCCTCATGTAGCAGAGGACGGGACCAGTCAGTTGATCAGCTGTGCTCAGTGCTGTGTCCGTGTACATACCAGTAAGCCCCTTTCCATAAGATAGGATAAGATTTTAATAAATAATAAAGTAACAACCACAAGGTGTGTGCTGCATCTGAAACAATAAGTGGATCAATGAATGGACCACATGTTCTTTTCTTTTCCTGTTCAGGTTGTTATGGTGTGACAAGGGAGGAAGCAGAGCAAGATGACTGGCTGTGTGCCCGCTGTGAGGCTGATGCCACCAACGAGGTTAGTTAATTGGACTAGGATACCTACATCAGATACTCACTATTTCAAGACCAATAATTTAGATCAAAGAAAGTTGTTTACATGGTCAGTTTCCCCAGATAGATCAGTGCCAGTGGCTGACCGCTCACTGTGACCAGTGTGTAAAACATGAAAGAGGAACTTTAATGCGCCAATTCAGACACATTCAGGCATGTCACATGGAGATATCATGCACATAAATGAGGTTGATTCCATCCTAAAAGTAATTTCTAATTTTACCCCAAAACACTAGAGCAGCAACACAAAGTTAGCTTGTACTGAACTAGTGTTTTATAGCATTCACACTCACAGCTCCACTTCTTTTTCCACAGTTAAATAAACATGGTTATCTGTAGTGCCACTTCCTTTTTTTGAGACAGTGAATTTCCTTTACGTGTCACTGTTTGTGGAATTTTATTTTTCCCCAACTTTGTTTGTAAAATTTATCTTTAAATTTCCTTTGCTTTCAGCAGACCTGTCTGCTCAGAACAATAGATGAAAAATTGTGGCCCAGTTTTGGCACAGACACCTTTGACCAATGGTTCACTATATAGTTCTTAGTGACACCTCATACATCTTTCATGTCATACAGAATCTGTGAGCTGAAAGATGTTGGAAGCATATTAAGAATTTTTTTTGTTTTTTGTTTTAATGCCATTTTTCTCAAAGGAACTCCAGCTATTTCTCATGTTGACGTGGCAAAGAACTGCATCATCAACGATATGATATCTCCTGAGTACTGAGTGAATCAACTTTGTGTGAAAGGTTTACTGTAACATTTTGAATGTTCTTCCTGTAGTGTTTTGCGTAATAGATGTGAAGAAAGAAGTGTCAGACTGGAACAGGTTTTAAATGTTGTTATCATGCAACAGGTTGGAAGAAAATGCTGTGAGGCGTTTCTGGCCATACCAGTTGTGCAGTGGGTATCTGCTTGACTGCATTAGAATCAGTTTACACTATAAACAGTATAAAGCAAAACATCATATGTTCTAACATTCAGATTATAGGTGAAAAGACAAAGAAACTCCCAGAGTTACTGTGTTCAAAACTAACAGACATTGTTGTGTGTTTCTTTCATTAGGACTGCTGCCTCTGTTCCCTCAGGGGTGGAGCTCTACAGCGAGCAAACAATGACAAGTGAGTAATGCTAGCAAGTCATAGTCGGCACTGAAGTTGTACAGTTTTTGAGGAGGACATATACTTTTTTGAATTTGAGATCTTACACAGTGTCACATTTGAGGTCATATAAGCATCTGTTCCTTTACTTAGAAGCCATCATGTTCACAGCCAAAAGCTGCTGAAAATACTCAACGAGGATTATGATGTTTATGAAACAGGCCAGGCAGTGTGAATGTGACTGGCTGCTACACAGCAGATTGCTACCTATGTAGCCTGTTTCAGTGTGTTATTGCTGAAATTCATGTGGTGGTTGAGCCACTCGGGCTAAGTGCAAACATGTACATGCATGTTTCACGTTTCACGTGCACAACCAATTTGTGGTTAAACTTCATCTCTGAGTGCACAGTAAGTCAGTGTCTGTTTAAAGAAATAACAGTTCTATCAGTCAGCTGTCTTGAATGGCTCCTGACAGTGCGGGATATATTTAGATGTGACCGTTTCTGTCAAATATGTGTCAGTATCTTAGTGTCATCTTATATGAATCCTACAGTTACTACAGGCTGGACTATAGCATTGCAGTTTTTCCTTTTTTGTGTTGTACATTTGTGGTTTATATAAGTATTGTAAAATGGAATATTATTCAGGAGGGGCCACTTACTGACTTTGTAGTACCACAGTCAAGAATGATCTCAGGGTGTCCGCGGATCCTTAAAAAGTCTTAAATTCCATATTATACAACTAAGGCCTTAATTAGCATTAAAATGTCTTAAATTCGCGTTTCAAAGGTCTTAAAATGAAATCTACCCCATAAAGAAGATTTTATTTTCATCTTGAAATCAATTTGAAAGCCTTTTGCGTATTTGTTACGCAGAACAAAATAGGCGGAACCAACTAAAATACGCGTTTGAGGGGAGTTTACACACGCTTTCCGGCAGCTGCGGGAAAGTTTCAGCATTAGTCTTTTGCCATGGGTAAATGTAAATTTAATGACAATTGGTTACAAAACCCTAATTTTGCGCCGTGGTTAAGTCCAGTTAGTGGCAACGTGTTCGAGGACCGGTGCAGGCTGTGCAAAAAAATGTAAAACTCGGAACAATGGGTATGAAAGCTTTGGAGACCCACATGCGGTGTGAATAAGACAAAGCGGCTGCGGAAACCTGTCGGAAAACACCTGGCATTTTATTTTTGTTTTAATAAATCAAACGGTGTGTAAACAGTTTATATCAATAAACAGTGTGTTATGGTAATTGGTTGTATTGTGGGATGTTTTATTTTATTTCTACAAAATTGGTCTTAAATTTCATTCAGCGTGGTATTAAAAAGGTCTTAAAAAGTCTTAAATCTAGCTCTTAGAAACGTGCAGATACCCTGGATCTTTAACGATTGGATTATAATCCTGGTTATTCCACTAACATGGTTTTTCATGGGGTTATTATTGTCATATGCTTTCCTGAACACATTGTTGCTTTAAGGGGATCTTTGCTTTGGGAAAGCTTGAGGTTTAGTCAGTTATAGATTTTGATGGTTTCTATGGTTTCTGTGTTTCTGAATGCATGTGCTGAAATTTGTAGAAACAGTCCACCCTGGACATTGAACTGTTTGTCCTGACTTTATTTCGTGTTTACTCTTCACACAGGTGGGTTCATGTGTTGTGTGCCATCACGGTGCTGGAAGCGCGCTTTGTCAACATCACTGAGCGGAGCCCCATTGACCTCTCTGCCATCCCACTGCCACGGTTTAGACTGGTAAGACTCGCAGAACTTACAGTGGGGTCGTGTATGATTGACAACACTATAGTGATTTAGGCCTGGGGACATGGTTTGTATCATTAGATGTAATGGTGATTCCTTTTTGACTTGATGTACAAGAATCCTGAAAGTAAACTGTACTTTCATCTTTGCAGTGTTTTTATTCTTTTTCTTTTCTTTTTAAATTTTCTGATTAGAAATATTTCTAGACCAACAGTAAAGGCAGCATTGCCTTTGTGGTGGTTGCCTGTGTGGTTGAAAGCATTCCTTTCCAACTGTGGTTTGTGTGTCTGACCCGTGTCATGATGCCTTTCTAATTCTCCTCATGTCATGTTGGGATGGCCCTATTTTTCCCACCGCCAAGCATGTTTGACGGATGGGGTTCTGGTAAACAGAGGCTGAGGACACGCATTTCGCCATAATGAAACTGATTTGGCCCCTGTTGGCTGAGCTTAATTTCACTTCTCCTTCTGCTTTTTTGGAGGCTGAGTAAAAGATGCCATTTCAGCTGCATAGCAGATGTGACTTTCTAATTATTCTGGCACTAATGCACAGCAAGGAAGTCTGGATTTTTCTCTGATTTGAATTGATTTTACTTGAAAGATTGACATTACAGGCTGCCCTAATGTTGAGGACAGCCTGTAATGTGCTTTCCAAGTGAAAGCAGTCTGTTGGAAATAATGCAGTACTTCTAAATAGGTATGCATGATGTCAAAACCTTATTAAATTATTAAAAGGAAGATGTGTAATTTCCCAATCTCATATCTGTGTTCCAGTTTGTGCCTGGATCTGCCCGTCTTTTACTCCCTTTGATATTTTTTTCTCTTCCTCACTCTCATCCTTCGCTCTTGGCTTGCTTCCTTTCTCTCCTTTCCTTCCTGCGTACATCCTTTATTTAAACCTGCTACATAACGTCAACTCTTGGCTCATATTCCCCATTCTTGTGTCTTTGTGTCTCCGGTAGAAATGTGTGTACTGCAGGAAACGGATAAAGAGGGAAGTGACAGGCTGCTGTGTGCAATGTTCCCATGGGCGCTGCTCCACAGCTTTTCACCCCACCTGCGCTCAGGCAGCTGGAATCCTCATGCACCCAGACGACTGGCCGTTCATCGTCTTCATCACCTGTCACAGACATAGGGCACCTGTCATACCGGAGGTAACATTAAAAAAAATAGTATGGCTGAAGTTAGGGACGTAGAAGCAAAAGATCATGTAATTTAATTAGGTCTTATTGAGATGTGACAGACAAATTCACTCACTTTTCACACATATTACTCCTGATTGTGAAAGCTGACATCCTTCTTTTTGGGAAACAGCTAAGTTTGTTCTATCTCGTCTTTTGAGAGTGCTTCTGTCTGTCAACACATGACTTTTTGATCTTCCCATAACATTTTATTCCACAAGTGGCCTATTAACTGCTGTATGTCAAACAATAGGTTGTAAAAAACAAAAAGGTGGCTACCATTGAAGCAGCAGGTCAATTCTACAGGAGGAAGGTGGCATAACCAGCTGGCCCAAACAAAACCTGGTTTTGAAAATGTGCTTTTGTATCCAGTCTGAATCCAGTATCAGATTAGTCATTGAATTGACATTAATTTTAATTAAACCTTAGACCTTTTGTTGGCAAAAGTTGTATTCTGGTTGCTTGCTGAGGCCCATCCTCAGTCAAACAGAAACACAGCAAGCAGAGACAGAGGCTGTACCTTAAATACCAAAGTTGTGTTTTATAAACCGCTAAGAGACAGTTTAGAACAGGCATCTTAACCACACACCAGACACACCAAATTTTACATTTGCACTCCTAATTTTCATTGAAATGCCATTATTTGAAAAGTTCCAATACCACTAGTTACCCTCCTCATTAATCTTTAGTCATTTTCCAGCTGTGTGTGTTCACTGGCAGATAAATCATTACCACTCTAATCGCAGCATCTGTTAAATTCTGTTGTCATTTGTTATTGTGCCAGAATGTGGCTGGTTGGTATAATTTTCAGCATCCAGTTTCCAGCATCTTGAGAGCTCTGTCCTATTGAAAAGCAGGATGTTTGTGAAGACTGTCTAGTTAGCCTTTCATCTTAACTTGTAGCTGGTTTAGGATAGTTGAGAAACTGCTTTTTCAGCTGTCAAATGCCCACAGGTGTTTTTACTTTAACAAATCTTCTTGCTACTTTGGTTCATTAATTGGGTGGTGACAAACATCGGTTTGGTCCCATCAAGGGATGTGTAGAGATAAAAATCATGTTCACTGAACGTAGATGAATGCTGTGAAGGTTTCTTTTTTGTACTGTTGTCACATATCTCAAACCTGTAAGTCTGGACCTTTTTAGTATCAGTTTTTATGCATGTATTTTGTTCAGTCAAGCCAGAGAGAACTGCAGAATTTATAGTGTACATATTACTGACCAAATGTTGTTGTAACCACCACAGTAGACTAATCCTTACAGACTTATCTTGCTGTTTATTGCGATACAAGCAATTGCCTGTGGGAGATAGCGCTGTGGAGTGATAAGCTTCAAGGAGTAATTCTCAGTTTCTGTCTATTAGCGCAACAAGTCTTCCATGCAGGAGCTGGCAGTGGGGCAGAAGGTGATCTGCAAGTACAAAAACGGCCGTTACTATCACAGTGAGCTACTGGAACTGACCACTGCCACCTTCTACGAGGTGGTGTTTGACGACGGGTCATATAGTGACAACCTCTTCCCTGAAGACATTGAGGTTAATAATTGCTTTCAAACGTCCTTAAAATTTTAATTTCTCCACTGTTGCATAGTGTAGTGACTGACAGATAAACTTAGAGAGACTTAAGCCTGAGTTCACCACCTGCTTTGATGCATTTACAGAACCGTGACTGTGTCCATCTCGGCCCACCAGCTGAAGGTGAGGCTGTTCAAGTGCGGTGGACAGATGGGTTGATATATGGAGGGAAGTTTGTAGCATCACACTCCATTCCCATGTACCTGGTAAACCTCCTCTTATCTTTCTCTGGTTCTGGCTCAATGCACTGTGATATGCATATATAATATAAAAGGGTTATTTATGTTGTTGCTAAAACCAGAAGGTGATGAATTGTGTCCCTAAACCTCAAAATGTACCAGATCTGAGTGGTTAAAAGTACATTTTATTAGGAGCCTGTGAGTTAAGTGCTTAAATTGCCATGTAATGAAAAAACTGGCTAAGGCAGCATTTATGGTGTTACATCAATGTCAAAACTAGAAGGTGCGAAAACATGACAAATATCGACCTGCACTTTTTAACAATTTGTGAACACAAATATCCTTTTTGTAAGCGCAAATGTGAAATTCGCGCACAGAAAGCTGCACATATTTTTATTATAAATTCACGCTCAAACTCCATTTGATAGAGGGAAACAAACACTGTTTGAGCATGATATTATGATAAGCATATATGCAGCTCTTTCTGTGCGTGAATTTCACATTTGTGTTCACAAGCACAAATGTTGAAACATGCAGATCTATATTTATCACTGTTTTTCGCCCTCTAGTTTTGACATCAATGTCATGCCATACTCATCCATTCAAATACATCCTCGATAGTGTAAATCTGAATCCACACTTTGTGTATTAATGGTTTCTCTTAATGTGTGCGTGTGTGTGCGTACACTCAGGTCGAGTTTGAGGATGGGTCTCAAATCAGTGTGAAGCGTGAAGACATCTATACTCTAAATGAGGATCTGCCCAAACGAGTGAAGTCACGAATGGTAATTTAAAGTGTTAAGCTAAATATAATTTTTTTTTTTTTTTTTTTTTTTTTTTTTTTTTTAGCTGGTTGTCTGAGATGTTTGTGTTTGAGAACTGTGGGTCCAACAAATGCTAATTTCTGTTTCTCATGTTTTGCCTGGTCCCCAGTCAGTGGCGTCAGACATGCGTTTCGAGCTCTTCACACAGAGCGAAGTCAAACAGAACTCGAAAAGGCAACGGGTCATCAACTCTCGATACAGAGAGGACTACATCGAGCCTGTCATTTACCGAGCCATAATGGAGTGACGTCCATTTCTTCCTCTTTTCAACACAGACAGCTCCAGGTCTCCTGGTCTGGATTCAGTTTTCTGGCTACTGCTCCTCTTCTTCCATTTGTATTTATAAACTACGGCTGGGACTTAAAAGAACTTTTGTGTGCATTGTATAACATTCTTAGACCTCTGTTTGTCACCATGCTCACTGCAGATTGTTTTCTCCCTGCATTTATTTTTTCCTTCTTCCCAGGAAGAAGCCATCAATGAATTATTAAATATGGAAAAGGTTGGACTATCTAACTGGCGGACAATGTCTTCTTTTTCTGTACAGCACATTTAGTGGCTGTCAAGTAAACACAACCTACTCTTGACTCCTGTTAATTTCATGATTTATGATAGGTTGATAGGTTGCAGTGGAGGAAATTAGGATTTGAGATAAGGTTTTAAGGGATGCCTTGTTTTTTGAGGTGTGTGTATTTTTTTAACAGAAGCAGAGCTGTACACATAGAGCCAATCAGCTGTTGATTAAATAACATTTTTACCCATCAATTTGATGAAGCAGGAACTGTGTTGAGTTGTAAGGAGATAATGTCTTATGGTCATTTTCAACAGATTTTATGTTCTCGTCACTTCATGTGTGTTAGCATGTCTTCTATGAGCATCAACATTTCATCTACTGTGAAGCTAGAGGACTAGGCAGGTTTTAGAGGCCCAAGCCTTACATGTCAAAGGGCCAAAGGTCTATTATAACGGTTGTTAATGTTATTATACTTAATTTATGCGAGTGCATCAAATTTGAGAACAAAGCTATTTTTGTCCTTTTCACAGTCTGTAGAGAAACTCAGATGTATTTATATTTATTATATTGATAGGTTTTCAAACATCCTGTTTTAAACTTCGAGACTTGCTTTCCCTTTCAAGTGTGAATGATTAGAAAGAAACTAAATGATTTTAAGCAAAAAGCACTTATTTTAACGTCCTGTCACAGGACATTTAGTATTTTGTAGGCTCATGGCAGACATGGGGACTTGAACTTAAGTCTCACTAATGTCTCTCACAGACGCACGCACACACACACACACACATACAAAGTGACTTGAGAAATGGACTTGGACTTGGCCGCAAAAGACTTGGGACTTGACTTGACCTCTAAATGTGTGACTTGTGATCATTGTATTTTTTTCGTGTTTATCAACATTAAGAAAATGTCTGATAACCTTAATGTCATTCCAAACCATGACTGTCAAAAATATGTCACAAGATCAGAGACACAATACAATAGAGACGCATTACTTCCACAAACTGGGCCTGCATTCAGAGTTAACTTCTAAACGTTAAGACAGCATATGAAGTAAATACTTTTATGTACATCATTTACCTGATTTTGTTTTCATATCACATCGCAATAGCTTGTTTGAAACGATCGTATACCAAACAATTAATCAATGCTCTTGCTGTTAGTAATAAAGGAGTGATGACAATGCAGTTCGTGCTTCAAATTCCTTAAATAATATCGTGCAGTTTTCTAAGCCGTGTGGACGGCTTGTAAGAGACCCTCATTTAAAATATACGGGACTTGAGACTTGACTAAAACTTGCAAAAAATGACTTAGGAGCAGCTCTGACACATGGCTTCCACTAAGTGTAGATTTTATTGTGGATCTGATAAAAGGTAGTTACAAATAAGCATTGTAATCAGGTTATTGATCCCAAATAAGACACAAGGCTCGACTGACGTTTGGTTCACTTTAACACCTGTGTAAATGCTTTGAAATATATGATTTTTATTTTTTGTGTGTGTAGAGGATTCCAAATCTAGTTTCTCAGGAGGATGTGGTGTGCAGACACCTTCAGCTAAGCCCATTTCATGGCTACCGTTGTCTCTAGTTTTCGTTAGGCCATTGTGCAAGGCTGCTTTTAAGTCTGTACACTCTTTGTAAACATCAGCTGTTTGAGTAAAGTTTGAAGTATAAAAAAAAGAAAAACTTTGTATAATTTACTTTGTTTGCAGCACATACCAGTGATCTGATTAAAGCACTGAGATTTGGGCAGTATTTCTATTAGACCTGTATTTTTCCCTTTTCTCCTGTTTCTTCTCTGGTTTCTGGTTGTTCATATCACTGCACTCTGTTGTTAATCAGATTTATCACTTTATTATTTTTAACAGTTGAATTGAACCCTTACAAGGATATTTAAGAGTTTGGAGATAGTACATTTAGTTATCTTGCATGTAGTGACATGCAGGCACCAACTTGTTGATGACTAATACATTGATTGTTACCCAGAAAGAAAAGGTACATAGATTTACGGTGAAGGAAGTTGTTGTTGTTTAAACCAGTTTCAAAACTGCATTTCACAAAAGACAAGACGATGAAAGCCATGCTTGTGTCACTTCTTTGAATTGATGACAGAAGTGAAATTTGAGCACTTTAAGGTATTATGAGTTCATTGCATGGAAAATTTGAGTTTATATAAACACAGATCTTGGAGCTTGATGGGTCACAGGAATAAGGGTTTACCTGTTCCATCATTTTGGTTGCTTAAAGTCATTTAGATATATATATACAGTATATATATATATATATATATATATATATATGGAGTGTCTTGATCTCTATTAATGCTCAAATTTTTAGCACTGTTTTTTTCTTAGATAAAGGGAGCACAGAAAGCAGTAGTTGTTTTCATAAATACAAGATGCAAACATTTGTCTTTCACATATTTTATTGCAAAATTCAGGGCTTAAAATATTTACTTACTTTACTCTAATCATGTCCCCTGACTAAAATCTGTTACGGCTTAAAGTACATATGCAGTATATCTGCTGCCTAAAATGACGTTTCTCTCTCTCTCCTTACATTCGCAGTCAGCTATGACTGTCAGAGAGTGGTAAAGTTTGACTCTAGGCAAAGGTTTATGTGCCTTGAGGAAATAAAGCATTTCTCAAAAAATGTATTAAAAGGAATCTAGTTCCAGTCCTGAATTATCTGAATTTTCAATGCATGTGTAGATTTTTTTGGGCAGTACCAGCTTCAGTTTAAGGAAATGCCCCAGATGTGCCATTACAGTTCCCTTGCTGTAAACTCCCGCTGACGTTAACGTAACCATAAAATTCTGCTTAAAGCCTTATTAAGTGTGTAGGCAGATTAAATGTGGTCACTCACTGGTTACTGTTATCCAACCATCTTCACTTTCATATGTTTTTTTGTCCTATAACTTCTTCAAAATTACTTATAATAAGAACAGTTATTCCCCTGCTTTGGTTTCAAGCCTTTGTTTTCAGCCCTGTGGTTGGCACAGTCTGGTTTTGCTCTGCCATTGTTGTGTGTCTCAGTCTTGGATTTTTTTTTTTCTTTGCAGTGTCACTTATAGTGATAAGATTGCTCTTAGTTAAAAATGCCAGTATAGAACTCTTGGTATTTGACAGCATGGCACTGGCCTATCTTTGTCCGGTTATCAGTGAACTACTACATAAAATACTTAGCTAGAGGGATTTACTTCAAAACATAATTCATTTGCATTAACAAAGGGATTGGCCTGTTTGTGTGTAGCTGTGCTTTCATTAGGTCAGAATTATCATTTGTGCTTTCTGACTAAATACTTTCCATCAGGCTCAGCTGCATCTTGTCTTTGGTGTTAAATAGCAAATGTCAGCATATCATTAAGGTAAACTAAGCTGATGAACATATTTGAATTATTATACTTGGTAAACATTAGTGTTAACAGGTATTATAAGCATGTTAACATGCTAAAGTTAGCATTTAGTGGAAAGTAACAAAAATTAAGGAGGCACATGTTTTTGGCTCATGAATTTTGACTTAAATATTGACAATTAAAAATTATTTTTTTTTGTTTATCAATCAAAATTCACATTTGGACCTGACTGATCTCATCATTTTGATTTAATAAGTGTAAATCATATTTCCTTTCATACCTACCATGTCTTTTTGTTGTGCATGAATTGTATCTCTAGTTTCTGCTATGAAATGAACCTGCAGGAGGTCGAATCAGGCTAAGAGAAGCAACATCACTACACAGACAGGTGGCAGGAAAGAAGACATCATTCACACACATAGACAAACCCACATAGATGTGCCAGTAATCCACATGCAGCAGGTGCCTGGTCTGTTTTTTTTTTTTTTTTTTTCATATCCCCTGCATCTACACTGAATCAAATCATCTGCTATAACAGATATATGATGGTGTTTCAAGCTGCTTGGTTTGACTGTGCCCCCTAAATCCTTAAAACTGGTAACGCTGTAAAAAAGTAACATGAGGAAATGACATAAATAAGGAGCGAATATTACAAGTTTACACATTATTCACCTACTAGTTTAGGAAATGAGTAATGACACATAAATTAATTGAAATAATGTATGTGAACACATACATCTAATCTCAATATCAGTTTATATTTTCTTATAAAGGCTACGTGTCACTTTAAATGTTGGGTATTTATTTAAAGCAAATTGTGCTTTGTGAAACCAAAAGATGGACACTGGACAAACCACTGTCTACAGCTGTTTGTGTGCAACTGAATTGTAGTTGCAGAGAAAAACACTGCAATTTGTTTTCCCATAGTTTGAGGCTTAACAGAACTTTCCATCTTGAATGTGGAAGTACTTGTGAAAGTGCTATGAAAGTGCTGTTTCCTGATTTACATTCAGTGTGGCAATGCACTGATTTCATGCCTTTGACATCTTTTTAATTTGTGTTTCACAAAGTGTATAAAAGGGTCTCTGATTTGGGATCCATGACTCAGTACAGTGAAATATTTAGTTATCTGCTGTGATTTGGTTTGCTGTACTATTATTTTCAGTGTGTGTTCTCAGTGAGTCTGTGGGAGCTTAAATGAGAGGGATATTGTGTGCTTAAGTGCTACTTGACAAATCTCATACGCTGTAGTGAATCATCACAAAGAACAAAGAGATTTTTATGTGAGCTAATAGAGAAGGGCGTATCAGGACTGAACACATCAGGGTCATGTGAAGTCATCTGAGAGTTGTTCAAGTTTCCTTGGGTTTGCGTTTTCAATTTGGCTGGTACAAATCCTCAGCTCATGCAACAGAAAGTAAGAAAATGGAGGCAACTAAGCCGTATCAAGATTTTTCACAGTCTTCAACCTTTTTGACCTTTTCTGTACTATATAGCATGGAAAAATCCTAATTCCTTTTACTAAATACTAATTGGTGCATGAAGGCTGCATTGTGTTTTCAGGAGTGGCCTGTTCTCTTTCTACTTCAAAGTAAATATAAAAGATAAAATAAGATAAGATAAAGCTTTTTTGATCCCACAGTGGGGAAATTCACTTTGTTAAAACAGCTCACTAAGACAGTACAAAATGCAAATAGCAATATTAAAAAAGTAAAGTGTGTAAGTGTGAAAATTATTTTACAAAAAGTGTAACAAATCAAAAATATATTAGTAAAAAATAATTGTTAATTTAGCAATACAGTACCATACAGGCTATGTACATATTGACATTAGCAATGAAAAAAAAAAATTCTTATGATAACAGTGGGGTGGTGGTCAGCTGGGATTAGCTCCAGCCCCGTTGTACCCCCAACTAGACTATGCAGTATAGGGTGTGAATGGATGATAACAAAAAAGTGAATGATTGTGACTAATGTGAAAGGTGTTCCTTGTACCCACATGGGATTATTAACCATCTTTGCTTCTACACTCAAATACATGCAGCATTTTAACATCTTTCAGCTGATTGTTTTGGTTTTATCAGCCCATGATATCACCGTATGCAATCCAATATGCCGCATGCCCAGCACTGAACAGTAGACGGCATTTACAGCTTGTTTCTGCTCCCCTGCAGTAGCCAAGAAATCTGTCCATTTAGGCACTAACTTTGATGCAAAAGCAAGTTCTGTCATGCAGACACAGAAACAGAGAAGGAGCAGATCGGCAAAAGGCCCACTCACCCCTCTGTGGCCCGGCAGCTGTGGCTCCGTCAGGTCCCTCTGTTAGTAGGCTATTATTGCCTGCAACAGCCAGAGACCAGTCACATGGTAATCAAGTGACACAGCTGCAGTTACTTTGATTTTGTTTCCCAACACAGTAGCAGCTTGTAAAATAATCTCCATCTCTGTTACGTGCAAAGTTCACTTTCTAAGTTCTTACAAGGTTGGCATGGTTTATGTTAATACTGCCTGAGTGATGGAGCTTTAAACGCATCACTCAATGCACAAAACCATGAGCCTGAGAGACATCTGCTCGTAAAGTTTAATATCTGTGAGTCACCAAAAGCTTTGAAGTTGTAATTTTACATCATTCAGCTCCAGTGCAGCATAAATTCAACCGATTCTCACCGAGTGTGTCAGACCTGGGGTCATCGGAGTAAACCATCAATAAAACACCCAAAATTTATAAATATAGAAAGTAGTATCAAGACTGAAAAAGTAACACCAGGTAAATAGCGCTCTTCCATAAAATACAACCTTGCCATAGACGTCGAGAAAGTATATTAAAGTAAATAATAGAGCATGTCGTTTTTATTTATGGGTTTGCAGTAGCAGTATGTATCCATCAGTGGAGAGCTGGAGACCCTCTGTAAAGATATGCCTGCACATTGTTTATGAAACACCCTGCTGCATGAGGCGTTGACTAGAGCAGATACCTCCACCCACTGCTTCATATTTCCTGTGCAGACTTCCTTTGTAACTTTTATTTTATTCATACAGTTTCCTACAGTTACACCAGAAGCTATATTATTCAGTACCTTTTAGAGAGTTAATGTCTGTAAAACCGCTGTGATGATTCTATTTTCAGCCTTTACGTAGAGAGCCTCAAGATGTAATGAGACTCTTTTTTAGGCAGCAGAAGTCAACGAGAGGTCAAAAACTGTACACACCAATAAATAATACTGTTAGTCGAATAATTATATGGTGTGAAATGAAATATAAAGATTTATCTTCCTCCTATCAGAAAGGATTGTGTGTCTGATTAGCTGTAAACTCTGGTATCTAAAGATCATAAGCTCCAGCCTTTTCAGATTCCTACACTTCGTCAAATTAGTATTAGTATTACTAATTATACTAATTATACTTATACTACTACTAATTAGTATTAGTATTAGCAATCTTTAAAAATACTTAAACTGTTTTTAGTTTCACTTTGGTTGGTTCTTGGTAGCTAGCTTGAAACATATACTGTCATTACCACTGGAAAATAAATTTCCAGATAGAAAAATAATTTTGGTACATGCTCAGGCAGCATATCTAGAGTCCATGTACCACAGAAACCAATTTTGGCATTTTTCTGAAAGCCTTATTCTGGGTTGAGATTGTACTAAATTAAGATTATATTTTTACCAAGTGACTATAAGTTAAGGAGAAATAGCAAAGTTTTATATATTTTAACACTATTTCTACCATCTAACTGTGCTATTGACTGATTAGTTTTATTATTGACATGACTGCCTTTATTTACTGCCTATACTGAAGGTCTGTGACTGGTGGTGAAATACATGTTTTTCCTTTGCATAATCTTAACCTGAAGCATGTGAGGTGTGTGAGCCGGTAGATTTTAACCCATGTGGTGTGTTGGGTGGGGGAATGTATGGTTTCCTGTAATGAGTAAACAAATGTCAAAGCATGCTGGTGAAACTTAGCAGGCTTGACAATACAAAGAGGGTCCCTTTTGGCTGTTAACGTGGTACCACAGGTGTCTGAGATCCTTCTATGAAAAATGATAAAATGAAAATGAAATCCTTGTAAATGAAAGCGATACCATCTCATTAGTTAGCACTGTGGTTACAAGTGCAAAGTGAAGATAAGTCCGTTTACCACATAAATACAGCAAGAGTTTTTGTGCTGATGCTACACTCGTGAGTATGTCACTTGCAAAAACAGGAAACATTACCCTTCCTAAGTGAAACTAGAAGCAATGTTTTATAACTTGTAACGTGCATTAAAAGTTAACGGAGTATTTCACTTTGAAAGTAATGATTTTAGTTGTTTTCATCAAACCTTTGTGGAACAGCAAAGTTGCTTCAATCTCCTGGGTTTGAACTGGTTTCACCTATTGTTGTACAGACAGATATTTCACTCAGAACATGGCACAATACTTTTTGACATCTTCAGTGGCATTTACTTTCTTTATACTATCAGTTTCTCTGTCTGCTTTCCCTGATGAATGTTCCTTATTCAGAGCTAGGAGACCAATGCCATGATTGCCCAGCCTTATTCTCTGAACACAGGTGAACTACAGGTCAGTGCAAACAGGGATTATATTAATCTTCTATGAGAACATGCATGACTCATATTCTTCCTGCATTTCTTGTCTAGTAACGGCTGCATTTCTCAAATTGTATTAATCGGCTATACTGGATCAAAAACGTCAAAGCAAATGACTTTAAAAGGTCAGAGAACGAGGCTAGAAAAACCTAATTTTATTTCTAACTTTTTGCAGGTCTTGTATAATTTAATAGTTTCAGAATGGCAGAGCTCTTGCATTTTCATATGAACAAACAAAAGCTGTAAGTGAATCAGACAAAACTGGATTTTTTTATGGTTGCTAGACTACCAAAGACTGGCATATTCACCTGTAGATAGGTAGGTGGTTTCCATCCACCCAGCCATTTTCTATACCTGCTTATTCCTTAACCAGGGTCACAGGGATCTGTTGGAGCCTATCCCAGCTCTCTCTGGGTGAAAGGCAGGGGTCCACCCTGGACAGGTCACCAGTCCATCACAGGGCCACATAGAGACAAACAACCTCACACACTCACACTCACTCCTATGGACAATTTAGAGTCACCAATCAACCTGACATACATGTTTTTGGACTGTGGGAGGAAACCAGAGTACCTGGAGAAAACCCACACAAGCACAGGGAGAACATGCAAACTCCACACAGAAAGGCCGGGTTGTGAACCCACGACCTTCTTCCTGTGAGGGACCTGTGCTAACCACTCAGCTGCTCACCATGCTGCTGGTAGGTAGGTAGTCACACATGAAACTTTGGGTATTTATTTAAAGCAACTTTTATGTACATACATTATAGATACAGCGATTTGTCTACTTCTAATTCACTTCCTCTAACTTGGAAACCCCTGACACCCCTTCAGTACACACATACATAGAAAAGGCAGCAATACTGTAGCAGTTTTGATGACCTACCTGATGTCAAACATAAAATGTGTGCTGTGTGCATTCACACGCACACACGCACACACACACACACACACACATATGCATAAGTGATAGAGACAGAAAGTCTAGTTGTGTGAGGATGTGAAAGTGGCAGTTGATAAATGGAACAGCACATCAAGAGAAACAACATAAAGTGGAACTATTTCCCACACTGTATCACAGGCTCATTTTGATCTTTATGTTTATTGCTACATTATGCTGTTATATATTTATATTTATATTTCAAAATGTACTAACATACTTCAAGTACACTCTGCTGGATATATAAATCTATAGTGATTAAAATGACCCAGTTATCTGACAGAATACTTTCTCTTGTGCTCTATGGGTTGTGGCATTATGGCTGAGAGGTAAAATATTGTGTTCATAACGATGTTATTTTGCTGCAACAAATATATTAGCTTACTCTTTGTGCCTCAATCTGTTTGTGAAAGAATTTACTCGTTCATTTATATTCCACACTACACAATCTTTCGCTTTAATTCTTATGACTACTAATGTTTGTGTACTGAAATGTTTGGCTAAAGTTGGAAATTTCCTTTGTGATGTTCTGAGAATTCAGAGGTAACATAACAGACAGTAATACCTGTTGGTGGGATGCTCTCAAATGGTCTCTGTGAAACTTAGTGCTGTTTACCTTCTCTACAAAGGACCTGCTGATGGTTGGCATGTGTCTTCTGTGGTCAATACAAATTAAACCTTAATTTTTCCTATAGGTAAAGGTTGTTGGTCTTACACCATACTGCTAGTAGATCCATCTCCTCTCTGTAAGCTGCTTCATCATCATTGCTGACGAGAGTCACCACAGTTGTGGAGCTGGATGATGCAGTGTAGTCACATGTCAGCAGCATTAACGGGAGTGAGCTGACCACAGAGCCCTGGGGAGTGCTTGTGTTCTCAGTGTGTTGGTGCTGGAGTTGTATCTACCAATCTGGACTGACTGCATCCTTCCGGTGAGGAAGCACAGGACCTAATAGCTTTTTAAATTTCTTTTTTTCAGACAGTAAGTACTTACTGTCTGAAAAAAAAAGCTATTAAGAAGCTATTAAGAAAAAAGACAGAATGAACCTGTCTGAGCTAGTAGCTCAGGACCTGTTTGCAGGGGGAGATGCTGAGGCGTAGCTATCTCATCTTCATGATAAGGCGTGGTGGGATAATTGTGTTGAATGTTGACCTAAAGTCAACAAATATCATCCTGACACAGCCATTCTTTTTTTCCTAGAGTGATAGGACTAGATGGAGGGCAGATGTTACAGCATAATTGCCGGACTAGAATTTAAGTGTGATGAAGAGGTTGGCCTTAATGTGCTCAGGTTGAGTCTCTTGAAGCACTTCATACTGATATGTTTGAGTGCTGTGGAGCAGTGGTCATTCCGATTTCTCAGGCACCAGGATGATATTGGTTGACTTAAAGCATGAAGGGATGTCTATGTGGGGCAGAGAAATGCAAGGACCCAGGATTCTGTCTGGTCCTGCTGCTTTGTGAGGATCAACCCTGGAAAGGCTTTTTGTCACATGGTCTGCACTCACAAGAGCAACTACAGCGCTTCCTCCTTCTGTCTGCGCAGCAAAAGTTAAATGCTCGACACTGTATGGAACTGTAAATACATGTACATATTGACTAATGGCACAGAGAAAGAGACACTTTTGATTCAATAAATAATTGATACAAGGGGCATCACATTATACACAGAGCATAGAGTATTTACACTTATCTGATAGACCTAGAATTAGAGACTAATATTAAACTTGCAGTATGCTTTCAAACCTTCTGGTACAACGGTCATACCAAATGTATCCTTTTATCTCTCTCCCTTTCCTGTGCTGCATCTGACCCCTCAGACATGTGTTATGAAATAATATTGGTCAGATAACAGCTTCTTTTTTCTGGAGATTTTGCCATTGGTTAAAAAATATAACAGACATAAAAACTTTTGCTACCTATCTAGTCACTGGATAAACAATTGCCCACCAGTACAACTGTGGACTAATTGGGATAAACTATGTCACCATTTAGCTGTTCAAATTCTCCCTGTTACTGTTTAACAAATGTTTACATAGTGCACAAATAGGACAGTGACCTATCTTACAGAAATGTTGCTCGTTGTGAGTGTTAAATCACTTGGCCAAGACTTTCAGTAGAGCTTCTGTCTGTTTGATACTAACAATCTGGATGAATGATTTGACCACTGCAGAATAAAAGGTAATGTCTGAATTATTTTTTATTTTATGAACAAACAAAATGTATTAGACAACTTCAAATTTAAAAGAAGAATCATATTTTTTGTTTGGACCTAATCTTAAACCACATCCTCACCACAAAGGTGTCTTTCACGTAATAATATATTTACTGAGACTTGCGCCGTCAGGTAAGATTAAATTAAGAAGGGCATGAGGCAATTTTTAAAGCGTAAATGATGCACACCACCCTCTGGCATCCAATTTTTTTGTAGCATGGACATGTAATGTTTGCTGCTCTGTTTGCGTGAGGATGTATTTCCGTATAATCTGTCACCTAAGATAAAATATCTCCACTAATATAAACATACGCTCATAACAAAAACAGGAATTATCAGTGGGCCAAGGATGAATACATGACCTTGGCCTAGTGGGGCTTAAAATAAGGTCCCTGTTGCACTCCAAGAAGGTAGAAAGTGCCTCTGTAAGCAATATTGTCCATAAAAAATCAATTTATATTCAGTTATTCATGTCCAGTAATTTAGTATTTTAGAATTTTCATTTATTGCTGAATAACCACAACCCCAGCTTTCTTGTGTTTACTTCAGCTGGGACGTGGGTTTGATGAAGTCATGCATGAACTAGATAAAATGTAATGGAATTGGAGAGAGCAGATAAAGGTATGAGATAGAAAGAGACAGGGGAAAGAACATCACTGCCAGGTTCTCCCTTTTGCTGATCGTCTTTACCTGAATGTTGACTGCTGCTTTGCAAGTCATCTCCTAAACTCATCTTCATAACTGCCATTTAAAGGTCAAACAGAAATTTGGAAATTTTATGGCATGTATAAAAAATAACATCTGACTCAGTCATTGACAGTGACATTAAAAGATGTTCCTATTTCCTGCATCAACTTGTCATATTTGGCTCTACTGCCATTCTGCTCTTCGGTCTTTTACTGAGAGTTAAATGAGAAGAATCAGAGAGGAAAAGAGTCCTTTTTTTTAATAGAAAGTGGGGAAAAAGCATATTTCTGAAAAATGCCTATTATTCTATTCCTTTAAGTAATAGATGACAACAGTGTAACATCAATTTCTGTATCAGTTGGAATTATTGCCGTGCAAAGACGGTAAATTACACAAATGTCAGTTATTACAACTCTAAATCAAAACTTTTACTTCTTTTGATGAAGGAGGAATGAGAGTTTACTTTATAGGGTTTGGGAAAGTGCTAAATAAGTGGATTGAAAAAAATGGTGTCTAATATGGTAAATGAACAAATTAAATGGGAAATTCATTCAGAAGCATTTGCTTCAGTCCAAAGGTGGAAACTTTGGACTTTGAAAATTCTGAAAAAAAAAAAAAAAGCCAATAACTCTGGAACACTTCAACCGTGCAATGCGTGTCATTGCTTGTGTATGTATTTGATTCTCCTGGCTCCTGCTAATCCCCTGACCCCAGATGGAGAACAGTGGGTGAGCAGATTGTGTTTCCTCTTGATTCAATATTAATAGATCGGTATGCTACTCTGCCACGCTCTTTGCAGGGCAAAAAACGGAAGACCCCCCCACACTCTCCCACCTTGGCTATTAGCCCAACAACCGCTTAGGTAGTATAGGAGACCTTGTGAATGTCAGGGCACAAATAAAACACAAGTTCCTAGAAGATAACTGAATTAACAGAGTAACTCGAGCAGGTGAGAAGAACAGGACTATGGATATACTACCATATAACAATCTTCTATGAGCAGCCACACAATAGGGTAAAAGTGCATCAGGGATTGAGGATAACATACAAGGTGTTCAGGGCCCATGTTTGTTAAGCATCTTAGCTGCTTAAATTATTCAAAATCAGTACTTCTGTTCCTTGGAGTCATAGTGGCTGCTTTATGATTATATCAGTCTGCTACACTCCCCTACACACTGCCTTAACGTTGGTGCTTGCAGTAAAAGTGTTTACAAAGACAGCGGCAACTAGTACTTGTGCTTGACCGTACATGTACGCTCATGAGCAGACAGCTTGTATTTCGTGTGCACTTTACAACATAGGATCAGCCACAAAGCGTCAGTTCGTTTCAAAATTATGGTGATTGCACATCAACTTTCTCTGAACTGAAATAACAGTCATTTTAAGAGCAAGGGGAGATGTCACATCTATCTGGCATCTAAAATGTGAGATACAATCTTATGTAGAGAGCAAATACTGTGTGAGTATAAGCTTCCGGACAGCAGCTTTAAATACTTCTCATACATGAAAATGTTTGTTTTTATTTTTGCTTTATGTATGGCAGCCTGTATGAATGCATAACCTGTTTTCTTGCATGAATGATGGGTCCTCAGCGACAGTGGATCTTGTTGGTGTCACCGTATTATACTTGGTGCAGTCATACTTGATACATCATTGGATTTTTAAAATATCTTTACTTTTTACAAGTGTTTAAATTCATTGTTTTGAATTCTTTTCACAGATGTTCAATAAAAAACTTTTTTTTTTTCAATTCAACTTAAACACTGGAGTTATCTGACTTCATTATGACAGTGAAAACAAAGCAAAACAAAACAGCTCCACGGATATTTGGTGTCAGTCAGTCACACACAAATCTAAATAACAGGCACTGTGGTTTATGAACAGGAACATGGTCATCAGGGGAGGGATGGGAATAAACTATACAGGCATATAACTGTGCAGCTAATGTTTATTTCCTTAGGGATACATAGATATACACTTTTCAGGAAACACTCCAGATCAGGAAGGAGTCACTGATGGTGCTGTCTATAATTAGACCATACACTGACAGTCAGTATATTGAAGGGCACTAATTGAGACAAGTGGAGTAAAGTACAAGATGGACTTAAATCTAAAACAGGCTTTTTTTTCTGACTTCACAAATAACCTGTCATGTCTTTGGATTTGAGACGAGAGTCACCACAGTTGTGGAGCTCAATGGGCTCTAGGCTGTAAGATTGTTATGACTGCTGCTGGCTGTAGCTGCAGAAACACGCTCGGGTACAATGCGCAGCGATGAGCTGATGAAAAGGTGCATTCCTTTTCAGCTCTGCTAAATCAGGAGGGGTCTCACAACTACACAGACTGTCGGAGGCAAACTGTGCTGCTGTAATCCAATAAACTGCTGCTGGTGGTGGTTGTGATGGGGGGGGGTGCGTTTTCCTCCTGCCAGTCTTGACGAGAACTGGGCTTGGTAAATCGGCAGGGGAAGCACGCAGGCAGGCTGGCTGCCTTGTGTTTACAAAGCCTGGGTACTTTCACAGATCTCATCAACATGGCTTGGAGCGGAGGGAGGACACGGTCGTTTTATCGACCGATCCAGTGTTCATACTAAGGCCGGTTTGGTTTTGGAGGACTCCGAGGAAAGGAAAGGTAAGGTAATGTTTGGTAATAATGGTCTCAGTCTGTTGCTCCGCGGTGTCTTGATGGTTGTAGATAATCTGGCTACTCGTGGTTTGGGGGGGGGGGTCTTGTAGCGCTCGTCGGTAACGTTGCCTCAGTCACTGTGTTGTGACACACTTTCGTACATACATGTGTTGCCCGCACCAGTTTGTGATCCAGTGGTGTGTAGCTGGGGTGCAGGCCTGAAGACGGGACCGAGGCAAACGTCTGTGCCAGCGAAGCGGCTTAGCTAACCATAGCTAACGGTGTGACGGCTAACGCTGATCCCCGCCGCTTTCCCTACAGTGCTGACCTGAGCTGGGTGGAAAAATCCAGCTATAATGTCCAGGGTGGCCTTTTACAACTGAGGGGGAGCCTTGAAAATAAGACCCATCCTGAGGTATGGTCCTAACTAGCCCCCGTAGCTGTGAGCACAGTCCGGAGCTGCTAACGATCATTTTCTGCGCCGCAAAGTTCCGTTATGTTTGTTTTGAGCTCCGGTAAACTTGGTCCGCATTAAACCGGTCACAGGGGCCGCCAGGGAAACTACACCAAACACCAGGCAAAGCAAAGCCCAGACCTTTCGACATGAGCTGAAATAAAGCGCTTTTCCAGCCGACACAGACCGTAACGTTGCTGCTCAGAGCCCTGACTCTGCGCTGCAGTTTTCGGCTTCGAAATGGACAATTTCGCTGTTTCACCGTGACGAATAAATGTTGGTTGTAATTTGCTTTTATTCGGGTCATGTTATGTGGCAAGAGGCCTAAAAGCCCCATACCTGGAGTGGACAGGACAGGACATGTTTGTGTATGGGCTGTCTGGACACACTGCTAATTACACAGCCGATGATGTAAACCACAGGAATCTGTTTTCAAACATAGGCTGTAAAAGAGTCAGACAACTTTAAGATTATTCTATAATCTTAAATTATTGTTGACTAATTTGCTTTTGATCTTAGGTTATAAAGTATGGTCAAGTTGCTTGATGAAAGCTCTGGTTGCCTCGTGGAGTATAACCCAATCTAAAGTTTTGAATAACCTGCTGCATTACAGCCTCATCTGACTGCCCAGACACCTTCCTGTATTAAATATCAGTGAAGTCCCTCATTTGCATCTGCCTCTAGCAGTTCTCAGAAAGAACTGTTCTCCCCAGAACAAAAATGTGATATGTCACATCTGAGAAATTCCGCACTGGATTTTTTTGTGTTTCAGGAGGGCCCATTTTCTTAATGAAAGCTGCAGATTGTGTTGAGACAAATACTGTCTGTGGTTCAAAGCAATTGCACAGCACAGGGTTACAGTCCATTAGACGATCGAAGACTCCAGATCATTGACAGTTTGTTCAAAACAGCGGCCAGGCCACACAGATGATGACTAATGGGCTGTCCTGCCTGCTGGCAGGTGACATCAAGGCTGGGCATTATTCACCATGTATAGTGGGACATGTTTTCCTGGTTTCAGTATACGCAAAGTCTGGATGGTCCTTATCTAGATCTTGTCTTCCTGAGGCACGTCAGTGACCATTAGCAGAGAGCCGAGATGGACTAAAGGAAGATGTATGTTGTTCTTTGCTGTCAAGTGAATCAACCAACAGCATAGTTACTGATATCCCTTTATCATCAACTGACTTCCTTTCTGTTACAGCAGGGGGGTGGTTTCTTGTAAACTAGAGACAACATTGTTGTTTATGAGAAGGGTGTCTAACGGACACTTGGACAGTTGATAAGAGTGTAGCCGTCATCACTACTCAGTGTCATGTCTGTTGTTTAACCAAAACAAAGCACCATGTCTTTCTTTATGCTTCTTCGATTTGAGAGTCTTGTTGAGCTTCCCCATAAAATACATAAATAAATAATTAAATAAATAGAAATAGGGGAAGAAATATGTGGAAATATATATATTTTTTAAATCTTGTAATTTTTTAATTGCATTTGGAGTCTATTGCCCACACGTTACATGAAGGAGATGATGTAACCAGTGTAAGAGATTTGAAATTCAACCTTGATAAATTTTGAACCAAAAGTATAAAACTACCTTTCATCCCATATGTTTTACCCACGTTATATTTTGCCATGGTTATATTTCCATAGCTCTCTTAATCATTCTTCTACCATCACCCTGTCCCCAGTCTTTCATGTGTGTGTGTTCGTTTTTGTTCTCACTGTGTGTTGCTGCCTTGTTTGTTTTGTGTTGTGTTCGTGCTCTTGGCAGATGAATTTGTCTGTGGGGTTGTGTAAATACAGTGTCCCTCTCATCTCTTGTCATTCCAGGTGATGAGCTGGATGGTGCCATGTGAATGACTGAAGACAATGAAGCCCACACACAAGCTGCTGTTCGTCCTGTGCCCCATGCTAGTCCTAGGCTTTATTTACTACTCTTCCTGGAAGCTACATGTGTGGGGCCAGAAGCCTCGTAAGTGAAATCTCCAGTCTAACTGGTTGTAACATTTATTCATCACCTGATCATCCATCTACCACAGTCACAAGTTCTTTTGAAACCCAGCATGTTTTATCTGTTTTTATTGAGCATGTCTGTCTATTTTGCTACCTGCTTCTCTGTGCTGACTGCTTGTTACCTGACCATTAGTTTCACTGTTTTTTGAAATGCTAGTCTCTCTGACCATGTGCCAAATGCGTGTTGGTTTGTTTGATATTAAATTATTTTTTCACATCACGAGAGCACAGGATGTTGGTGGAAGAGGCTAATAATGTTTTGTTGTACATCCTGTGCTAGTTGCTCTCTCTCTGCTACTTAAAACCAGTGGTTTTACCCAGTTGGGTTGACTCAGATAGAAATATAGTGACACCCATGCACCAAGGCTATGGATGAAGACATTTTCTGCCTTAGTCTTATATAACCCATTTACTAACTCATCGCTCTCATTTCTAGAAAGGAGGAAATGATGTTTTAATTTCCACACATAGATGTTGAACCATAACGCACAAAACGTAAGCTGCAGTTTCACAGCCTGTGTTAAATCATACTGAGAGTTCGTGTCTTCTACTGTCTACTTAAATCTCATCTGGTATACACATATGTCTCACTGATTTTTTTTAGTCATGGAATAATCCTGTCTTTTTGAGTTCATGTTTAGAAAAGTATTGATAAGGGACTTAGATGTTTATATACTCTTAGTTTTTGGCTCGGTAAGAAAGAAAAACATCTTTTGTTGTTGATGGAGGAGGAAACTTATGTCACAGTGTGGGACTCCTGAAGCAGCTGTTTGAATCCAGTAGGTGGGGCTAGAAGATTTCTCTTTAATAATGGGAAACTGCTGGAGTGGCTCCTGGAGGGTATTTTTCTGGGAAAATATTCAGAGTGAGCAGTGTCGGGCATAGAAAACACAAAGTGTGCATGTTCTGAAACAAGTTGAGAGCCTGGAGTGACACCACGTTGCGCAGGGTGTAAGCATGGGAAATAATCTTTATGTCCTCTGTCATCGTCGCTGATATCTTCGCACTGAGTCTGATGTAAAGTTTTGCTTTAGAACTGGAGAGGTAATTTTTTTTTTTTTCATTTACCTAGTATGCTAGCCATTTTTGAGTACTCTTGAAAAGGTTAATGCACCCATTCCTGTCAAGTCTGCTCTTTCTCAGCGCCTGCTTGTGTGGAACAAAAATATGGCTATGTAGAGCACCGGTTGAAGCTGTTAGGAGTGTTTTTCTTGCAATCAACATGATGTTTCAGGATGACATGTTGAGGGTAGGAGTAAAGTTTACACCACTCTACCCTCAGGACTGATTATCAACTGACTCACTTATAAGCTTCATTCAGGTCATTACTTCACCCCCTTAGATGTTCACGCCATTGAGATAAACACTGCACTGTGACAGAGTATAGTTCATATAAATCACTTAGGAATCTCAAATGCTCTTCAGGCTTAGTGTTATTACTTTCACTGTGAGGAGAAATGGGGCTTCAGATTTTTTTTTAGATGGATTATGTGCCAGGTGCTGGTAGTGCAAGTATTAGCCTGTAAAAGCAACCTGTTGCATTTCATCTACCATATTCAACCACAACAGAAACCTGTGTGAATACTTAAGCAGATTGAAGAATTAAGTAGATGTAGTAGATGGCACTCCCTGTGGAGTTCCAAAAGATGGCTTAAGGGGGGAAAAAAACCAACATGTGACATATGATTGAGAGTTATTACACAAAGAAATGGCTTTATAAAAAAAAAAAGCAAAACAAGTGTGAAATAAAACTAATACTGGAAAAACAACATTCAAAAAAGCAAATTGTTGGAATTTAAAATAGGGTTTTGCACTAAACGCTTATAGGTAAACTTGAATAAACTTATGAAAACAAGCATGATAAAATAGGTTTTTTCTTGCAAACAGGACAAACTAACAACTTACATAACTAATAATGAGCTCATTTTTTAAAAACATAATGAAAACAATTTCTTCACAATGAGATAAATTATGAATATATGTTTTATTTTAGTGTTTTGATCATATTATAAATTTGTATATATTTATTCAAATAAGCGTTGGAGTCCTATTTATTTATTTAATTATGAACATATTGGAGCTCCATACTCTCCACCACCAAAACACCAACTGAGGGAATGTCTTTTTGAAGAACGGTGTTCAGAGACTTTTGTTACTGAATTGTGAAATGTTCTCTTTCTGTGTGTTGCGTCACTGATCAGCGGATAATATAGGCTGTCCTCCATATCACAGCAATTGTCAGAACGACATTAGGCTGCAGCACTCTTTCAGTATTGTCTCTAAATTCAGCGCTAGCATTCATACATCTGAATATGTGATGTAAAAGGCTTCTATCCTTGTACTGTCACTTGCACGGGATTTGAAATGTTAGTCAGTTCATTGTATCCACTGAGTGATACCCTTTGATGTGAAGAAAGCCAAAAGACTGAGGCATATTTGTTTCCCCAGCACATAGTTCAACAACACATAAAGGAGACGAGTCTTAGCAGCAGTGAGAAATATTGGCTTTGTGCAGTACTGGGATGCCAGATGTTTGGGTCAGACGGTGTCAAAAGGGAAAGATGAGCATGTGGATCGTCTCTCCTGCCCTATACCCTGGTCAGATAAACTATGCTGTCTCACTGTGAGGATGAAATCTGGATTATCTCCCTTCGTCATTCTTCACTTCTAATAATAGTCAGTGACTGCACCAGGACAAATGGAGCATTAGACGCTTATAACCTGTTCATCCTATGCATAATTTAAAAAAAATCCCTGTAGTTATACTCTACCCATTTTGCTGCCATGCCTTCATTCCTTTGTTGTGCTAGTATAAGACTGTCTTTTGGGCCTTAAATTGCTTTTTCTTGTAGCAGAAACAAGTTTTAAAAGCATTGGGAATGTAAAGGTGAAAAATCTATGTACTTAGCATTGAGCAATGAGCCTTATTAATATGGAAGCCTTGTAGCTTGTGTTGGTTGTATTTTCAACAAGCCCTTGCCCTGACAAGCTGTTATCTAGCTGTAGAAAGTGTCTATGTGTCGTGCATTTGACAAGGTTTAACCAGCTGCTGTGTACAAATCTACTAGACTGTCACCACAACAAGAAGATTTGTGCCATGTCCTGTAGCATGTTTATCTGGACTTGTTGGAGTAATAACCTGAGTGATTGATGCTAAATTCTGTCCTTGTGGTGATGATCATGTGGTGTTTCCTGTAG
The DNA here is from genome assembly GCF_900324485.2 of Mastacembelus armatus. Classification (NCBI taxonomy): domain Eukaryota; kingdom Metazoa; phylum Chordata; class Actinopteri; order Synbranchiformes; family Mastacembelidae; genus Mastacembelus; species Mastacembelus armatus. The sequence continues at coordinate 10,209,624 of NC_046649.1, read as the reverse complement.
TAATATGTTTTACAGTTTCTTTTATTTTACACCACTATGACAGTGTTATTTTTAAAGAGTTTTCTCTTTCTCATCCAAGGCATTTAGCTTTAGGTTTTTCTCATTAAGGGTGCTCACACATATTGACACGAATTGTTGTAGCTGACACTGCAAACCCGTTAACCATTGGTGCCAATGGTGCTTTTGAGCATCAGAATATCCCATTTTAATACAGCTGTTGTAAATGACCTGTAATCATGTATTTTTTCACTTTACAAGTATACAGCAAAGATTTCTTAGACTTTTCTAAATGTAGCAGCGCAGGAATAACTGTTTTGTCAGCTGGGATCGGCTCCAGGATCCCCTTTAAACCTGACTCTTGATAACAACTTGTTTGAAACTTTTGAAATGAAGCACTTCACACAATAATTTTGTCCTACTTCTTGCAAGATAAGGGCTGCAAGGAACAAATTTGAAGAAGATCCACATATTGGACATTTTCCAGAACCTTCAGCCACATATCACATAACCAAATTATGGAACCATTGGCATATACAGTAGGATACATGACCAATATTGTATAGGGTCCTAAGAGCAAACTCCATCCAACTGATGATGGATGTGGGTAGAGCCTGACTGATATATCGTTTTGCCGATTTTGTCAGCCGATATGAGCCTATCGCAGATATATCGGTATTGGCGAATATGCCGGCGATTATTAACATTTTTTAATATGTGTTTAAAATGCTTTTATGTATATATATTATGTTTATATATACTGTATTCTATATACAGTACCAGTCAAAAGTTCGGACACATGAATTGAATTTCCATTGCCTGTGCAAGTGTATGCAAACTTTTGACTGGTACTGCACTATAATATACACATAAATAATATCGGCCGATATATAGATACCTGATTTTTTTTTTTTTTTTTTTTTTTTCCCCCCCCTGGCATCGGCCCCAAAAAATCCATATCGGTTGGACTCTAGATGTGGGACAATGCAAGATCATTGCCACGATTTATTTGTGAAGTTACTGGTAGCAAAATCTCAGTAAAGAATCTTTATATGGAACAGTTTTGTTGTCAATTGATTTAAAATAGGGGAAAGATCTAATTTCCCTTTTTGCCTTTTGTTTTTACATTTCAATTCAGAATTGGTGGAGAACTTTTAGCAAATGTTTGCTTCTGAGTCAGTCAGCTGGAAGATAGCGTCTCAGATGAGGGGGGAGTGGGGGAAGACAAAGTGAAGTGGTATCTTCCAGCTTCTTAATGGAGGAACACACCCGATCCAGATAAACAGCAGGGATAGTTGGAAAACAGAGCTGTGGCCCCTCAGTGCCCACTCCTGTCATAGACACTAAATTGTAGCTTGAGCTTTCTTCATCCGGCATGGCCTAACATGCTGTGTGGCTAACTGCTTTTGTGCAAGATTTCCACAGCATAACTTTTTCAAGACCCTTTGTTTTTTTGGTTTTGAGGCTACCCTGACATGACACAGCCATTCCAAAAAAAACTGTGAGACTTGAAACTTGTCAGCTTCAACCTTGCCGAAGCTGTGGTGTGTAATGCAGCTACAGATACATTCACTGTCTTTTCAGAGCTTCATAACAGCTAGTATCAGGAACTCCAGTTCAGATGTTAAATTATATATATATATTTTTAAAATGGGATTTTCGTTCCTCTTTTTATTTTCAGTGCTTCATTATAAATAAGATCAGTGGCTGCTCAAAGAGCCTGCTCTAAATATTCTTGAACCCAGCTTTGTTTTCCACATCAGGGATTGTGTTCCCTTGTCTGCGGAGCTGTAATGCCTGTACGCTTTCGACTGGAACAGAGTTTGAGGATTACTAACTGGGGTTTTTGAGCTACCAGAAACTCTGCTGTGTTCACTAAGTCTCATAAACAAGTAGTTTTGTACAGCAGTTTTCAGTAGCAGAGTTTTTTGTCAGATTATATGTAGTAGGTCCCAAAATCTAATCAAAATAAACATGACTTTAAGCTTGTTCACATTAAGTCAAGTGAGTTGCTATAGTGTATGAATGAAATTGTGATGGTAGATGCACATTAGGAGTATCAGCATGATCCCTTTGATATTTTTGGCTTCTTTATGTCTGTGTATGCCTTTTGTTTGTTTGCATCTGTTTTTGTCCACTGCCACTGTGTTTTGTTGGAGCTGATGTTGAAAGCATATTTTATATTCTATCTATATTCTAGTGCTTTGGTCTTGGTCAATAGTTGTGTGGTTGAGTTGCTTCCACAGGTTTACAGTAATTCTGATCTTATTTCAGTGTCTCACCCCCTTTTCGTTTACAGAGAGTGATGCAGAAGCGACAGCTGTAGTCCTGACTAAAGGTGCTGAAGTGAAAAGCATTACAGGTAGCGGCACTGAGACTCTGCCCGTATATACTGGGGTGGGGTGACTATTGTAGAGCGGCTGATTTTTTTTTTTTTTTTTTAATTGGTCTGTTGAGGTTTTTCGTGCCGTATAAATCTTTGCTAACTCGACAATGAAAGCTTTCCGTTTTTACCCCTTTCATCCATCTATGATCATTTTTATGTTTGTTAATTATCTGACATATTTGTGCTCATTTACTCATTCAGTCCTTATGGGCAACTTTCACTATTTCACTGCTATAATAATTGCAAAAACAAAACATGGGCTTCCTGCTGTTAATTTTCCACCTCACTGGGCTTTTCGTCTTAAATAAGGACTGGAGGTTAGAATTATAAATCAACCTACAAGAATTAAAGCTACTAATCTCTCCTTTTCCTTTTCTTCTTTTTATTATGAAATGACTGACATTTGCAGTTGGCTGTGTTTTCAAGTCCAATTCTGCCATATGAGACTGACCTAGAACAGTGCTAACTGACCCTTTTATGTTTCAGAGGTGGAAACAGACATCAGCGTGGGACAAACAGTAGGCTCAGGTATATCTGCAGCCCCACCAACCAAACCCCTGCCCACCCCTGCTCTCCCTCAGAGAAAAAGACGGAAGCAAAAAAAACCCTGCAATACTTCAGCAGCCACATTTAGATAGGGACGCTCGTTTTGTAGTATAGTTATCCAGCTTTGGCAACATGAACTGTTGTTATCAGTTTGTCAAAGTAAAATCATGTCATCACAGTAATACTGAATTTGGTACAACACACAACAGCAAGTAAGGAGTTGAGTATCTGCTCAGTCATTGCCCTCTACATGAAGCTGCAGTGTGATACAACACTGCCCTCTGTTGTCATGATTTGGGAACACATGGTTGGCAGGTGAAGCAGTCTGCAGGAGTTTTGGTGCATGAAACTGTAAGGTTCCAGAGACCAGCATTTGTCCTATCAGTAGGACCCTGCTGCTTTGATTTCTCCCAAGCTGTTGTCTTCAACTCAGCCCTCTGGCTTCCTTATGCTTCTCAACACAATCATCATGCCCACACACACAATCATATTCACTCATCTTGGCTGCTACAGCAAAATCCCCATCCTCCAGGGCAGTGCTTGGATCCTTATCTAACCAGTCGTCATGCATTCCCATTGTCCTTTTCTTTATCTTTCTCCTCCAGCTTCTCTGTGAAGACAAGATCCACAACTACAGGAGTAACACTGTGCTTTTCCTACTTTTCAGCTGATGCCCATGTAAACATAGTGCTTTGTCCTGCTAATGCACTATTTCACAGACAGAAATTTATATGTTAAGCTTTTCTTGACCCTGTTTGCATCATGATAAGGCTGCAGTAGATACATTAGTGCCATAATTCAAGAATCAGTTCTCAATTTCACCCTAAATATTTTCTCTGCTTCTTTGTCTTCTACTTCAACGCTTTGCCAGGCACCTATTGGCTTCCGCTTTTGCTGCCATAGGTGATCTCCTAACTTTATTTTAAACTCAACAGATTGTTTTGGCTGGCTTCTCCAAAACTTTGCTTGTTTGGTCACAAATTCTAATGCTTTTAATTTTACATTTGCCATTCCCCAGTGAATAATGCACACAGTGTTTACAACTACAGCTAATGAGCTGATAGTTGAAATTATTAGATGGGGTGACTGATGCTTATGATTCAACTGTATAACATTTCCACGACAAAGAAGCTATACTTTCTGTCCATCCATTGTATACCTGTGTGCTAACAGTTTATTTCTGTGTCTGTTTTTATCTTTCTTTTCCAGTGTATGATAAACAGGGCTTTGTGCTGCAACTGGACACAAAACTGTGAGTACATTTCTTTTTAGTAAACACGTGCTTTAAATGCCAGTTAACGTAATACATTCAGCAATTCTCCATCATCTACTGCTTGGGATATTTCCTACTTGTTATAGTTAGAACAGCTGAATTACCAGTTAGACCCTGACTCCCATTAGTTTAGATAAGTTTTACAGTTTGTTTCAGTGAATAGTTATTCCTGCAGATTCTGGTTGATCAATGGGAAAACATGGAACAGTAAAATGTAAACCTTCAGCCAATTAATCTGGAGCGGCTGCGGTTTGTCAGCGAGAGAAACATCCTACCTTGAATCATAATGCAGCTATCTTTGTGTCAGCGTGTCTGTTGATGTGTGTATAATTCTCTCAATGGGTTTGACACTGTTGCTTTAAACTGCCGTGATAAGGCCCCTCTCTCCCTTCTCCCTGTTTATTTGAACTAAATTGATGGCATTCATCAGGATATTAATGATCATGCTAATAATTGGGAGTTTCTAGTTTTAGCACTGCCAGTGTGATTATTTAAACAAGGCCCCTCTGCTTTGTCTGGCCACACGCATGATATTCTGAGCCGTTGCTGAGTTTTTTGACTTCCGAAGCAACGAGTTTCCCTATATTTCAAGCACATTGTTTGACAAGCTTAGCTTTTTGAGGCTTTGAAATGTGTCAGTATAATTGATAATCTGTTATCATCATGTGTCTGATTAATCTCTGTTCTTCTGATGTATAGGTCACCAGAGTTGACATACAAGTATGGCAACCTCAGCGAAGGAGTGTGCAAGCCAGGCTATGCAGCAGCCAAGATGAGTACCATCTATCCTAAGTGAGTGGGACTGCCTTTTTTTTTTTTTTAAATATGTAATTTCAGATAAACACGGTGGAAATACATTGGATGCCCACGTGCCACGTGTGCCTTTATCTAAACTTAGAGGCAGACTCTCTTGAACATGCCGTAAGAGCACCACATAAAAATTCAGAAACAAACTATTTCAATTAGATGTCAGAGGGAGAAAAGCTAAAACTGTTACTCGAACATACCAAGATACATGATGTCACTGCTTGAACCAAAGTGGCCTTGAGGGGCTTTGAGTCAGAAACAGAGAAGCCCCCACATTCCTGTGCAATCTTCCCCAGTTTCAATCATGTTTCTATCGTTTCCTCTCACCACAAAACCTCAACTGTGTCTTTGTGATCCCCCTGTTACACAAAAGAACCTTTGTCACATGAGTACAAGGTCGCCCATCTTTCCTGTCATATCCTGGAGCCTTATAGGCTTTCTCTGTGAATGGCACCAGTAGCTTCCTGTCCTGACTCATCATGAGCTTCCTGATACCCAGCTCACACAGTCCACACAGTACTCCACGGCCCTCTCTGATGTCATTGAATCTTTTGATTTTTCTCTGCGCCTCTATTTGCTGCCCATCTCTACTTAATCTATAGGACATTGTCCTACTAGAATTCTTAGAGCTAAGAGCGGCAATTTTCTGCATTACTGAACAAAAGCCAGTGGCACTATTGCTGCAGCACTTGACCTTGTAATGATTCATATTCACCAACCCCATTTCTTAGCTGTATCTGACATAAGGTATATTTTAAAAAGACATGCCTGTGTGTGTTTCTAGACACAAATAACTCTAATCAGCCCTATTAGCCACATTGTTGGCCATAAGCCGCTGCGTTGTTTAACTGGACAGACAAAATCGTTCTGTGGAACTGCCCTGTATCTATTTGAGAGGCTACGTGTTAACAATGTCCTCCCTCCTAACAACTTCCTCTAATCAGCCGCACGTGTCTGATCAAAGTTCTGAACCCCCACTGGGAGCCCTCTGATTACTACCACCTTCAACTGAGTCTCACACAGGTCAATGAGCACAATTAATTGTGCAATTTTTGTTAGGTTACTGTGTTTGTATGCATGAGTACATGGTTAAACATACACATTTGTGCAGAGTGTGTATTCGTATTCGTCCTATGTGGAAGCGATCCAACCAATAAATATGCTTCTCTTCATCTCGGCCTGCTTTGTATGTTTACCAGGCAAAAGCAAATCCATTTAAATGTTCTTGTTAGCATTTTGTCTAAATAGGTGTGTCCTCCATGTCAGTTGTTAGAGAAAACTTAACCTCTAGCAGTGAGGTCCTGTGGTGCTCTTTCTAATCACCCTTGCTTCCTCCAGGTTTGTCTTCTCTAAAGCCCCTTGCCCTGCAGATCCCAATTTCCCCCCACCCCACCCCATCCCTCTTGTAGCCCTAAATCAAGTGTTGGCAGTAAACTTAAAGCACTACGGTTAAGAAAATACTGCCAATGAGAGATGGACCCAGCAAAGGAAACGAGCACAATGCATCCCTTGCCTGTTGGCTTTTGGGAATCCTTACTTTTTATTTAACAGCAAGCAGCCCCCAGTCTCTCTGCTCTGTCAGGATGTCAGTGATCGACTGTTGGTCAGGGATCAGTGACTCGAAATGTTCTTGTTATTTATAGCCTCTTATGGCCTTAGAAGTCTAGGGTTAAATGAATCTCCATTTGTTTTGGCAGGACAGAAGTCTTTGGGTGTGTGTGCCACTGTCAGGTGGTGTGAGAAGGAGAGAGAGATAGACATACTCCTTATCCTGTTAAGTCTCAGCTCTCATGCTTTAAAGCTGGAGGATAATGAGGGTATCGAAGACCGATTAGGGTGCTGGGAAGAGGTTGAAGCTATCCGGAAGGCCTCCCAGTAATGTGAGCCATGTTTGGTCATTGTGCCTCAGAGCTCCCCATATTTCTAGTGAACCCACAGCAGTGTTATGGTAACAAGCTATCCAAGATTCCTGCTGAGAAACCAGGGAGTGTGACCATACTTGTGTGTCCTCTCCTGATTCCACAGTTTAAAATGCCTTTGCTAGCTGTCTAGTCTAGTGTCTGTTGGCTGTTAGAGCCATAATTTATTGTTAGAGAGAACAACCATTTGCATGAATGTGTATGTGTGGGGCTGCCAACCATCATCAAGATGTCGTAGCTATGCTGCTGGTGGTCTGGTTCCGATAGTGAAAAAAAAAAAAAAAATTATAACAAACAAAATAATACACACCAGCTCAATAGATCTTTTGAAGGCGCCTAACATCATCTGTGCCTTTTCTGTCCCGAATCATTTAGGTCTGACATTAAGGATGCAGAAGTTTAACTATGGTGCTCTGTGCATATTATTGTAAGAGACAACTCTCCTCTTGTGCGCCTCCTCTTTTTTATCCTTTTTTTTTTTTTTTTTTTTTTTTTTTTTTTTTTTTTGACATCAGGTCATAAAAACACACATTCATCTTGAAGTCACATTCATAGATGTGCTGTGCTAACCCAGCACTCGGGTCATAGGCGTGACTGAGAGGAAATGACTTTTTTTAATTATAGAGCCGCAATTAATCAAAGAGGGACCTGCACACATTTACACAGACACAGGATAAGGAAGGGAGATGCTGGAAGAAGAAGTTCAAGGGGCATTAAAACATTGGTCAGACTCAATTTATTTTTTAATGCAGTGGGATGACTGGCAACTTGCTGCTCTGTTATTGGCAACTGGCACTGGTTAGTTTCTTTCTCTTTCCTTGCCTTACAGTAGCTGTTAAATGCTTATTTTTGGCTACCTTGCTAATGTGTGTGTACATGGATCATGAGAAGTGAAAAGGTCAGTCTATGGAAAGGAGAAAAGGTTTGGTGCCTAAACAAAAACAGAATTAGCCATTGTTAATCATAGGAGGTTAGATACAAGGAAAGTAAATCCATCCTCTGCTAATAAAAACTCTCTCTCTTTCTTTCACCTTCCTTTTTACAGGTTCATGCCAAAAGCTCCCATGTTTCTTGATCTGAAATTCAGAAGTCTACCAAAAATACTCAATTGCTTACCTCCATTTGGTTTAAAAACACAAGGTAAGAAAAACAGTAGGCACTCTCCACTAAAAATATATACTGTACATTATATAAGTTGTACGTTAACAAGGCTGTTGTGTATAAAAACACCACTACTCTTTGATTTGGTGTATGTAGACCTGGTTCTGTTAAATGAGTATTCCAGCACGAAGTACTGCAGTTCTTTGAAATTAGGGGACTCATGAATCACAGATTAAAAAAGAATAGTTATAATTAAAGCAGTAGAACCCAGGATATTCTGATTTTTAGTCCTTGATGTACTTCAAGCTCCAAAACCAACTAATGCTGCATTTACCATAATGCAACTGTATCTTTCATTAGACCCACTGCCTCGTACAGTGGGTACGGAAAGTATTCAGACCCCTTTAAATTTTTCATTGTGTCATTGCAGCCATTTGCCAAAATCAAAAAAGTTCATTTTATTTCTCATTAATGTACACTCAGCACCCCATCTTGACAGAAAAAAACAGAAATGTAGAAATTTTTGCAAATTTGTGAAAAAAGAAAAACTGAAATATCACATGGTCATAAGTATTCAGACCCTTTGCAGTGACACTCATATTTAACTCGCATGCTGTCCATTTCTTCTGATCCTCCTTGAGATGGTTCTGCTCCTTCATTGGAGTCCAGCTGTGTTTAATTAAACTGATTGGACTTGATTAGGAAAGGCACACACCTGTCTATATAAGACCTTACAGCTCACAGTGCATGTCAGAGCAAATGAGAATCATGAGGTCGAAGGAACTGCCCAAGGAGCTCAGAGACAGAATTGTGGCAAGGCACAGATCTGGCCAAGGTTACAAAAGAATTTCTGCAGCACTCAAGGTTCCTAAGAGCACGGTGGCCTCCATAATCCTCAAATGGAAAAAGTTTGGGACGACCAGAACTCTTCCTAGACCTGGCCGTCCAGCCAAACTGAGCAGTCGTGGGACAAGAGCCTTGGTGAGAGAGGTAAAGAAGAACCCAAAGATCACTGTGGCTGAGCTCCGGAGATGCAGTAGGGAGATGGGAGAAAGTTCCACAAAGTCAACTATCACTGCAGCCCTCCACCAGTCGGGGCTTTATGGCAGAGTGGCCCGACGGAAGCCTCTCCTCAGTGCAAGACACATGAAAGCCTGCATAGAGTTTGCCAAAAAACACATGAAGGACTCTGAGACTATGAGAAATAAGATTCTCTGGTCTGATGAGACCAAGATTGAACTTTTTGGTGTTAATTCTAAGCGGTATGTGTGGAGAAAACCAGGCACTGCTCATCACCTGGCCAATACAATCCCTACAGTGAAACATGGTGGTGGGAGCATCATGTTGTGGGGGTGTTTTTCAGCTGCAGGGACAGGACAACTGGTTGCAATTGAAGGAAAGATGAATGTGGCCAAGTACAGAGATATCCTGGAAGAAAACCTCTTCCAGAGTGCTCAGGACCTCAGACTGGGCCGAAGTTTCACCTTTCAACAGGACAATGACCCTAAGCACACAGCTAAAATAACAAAGTCGTGGCTTCAGAACAACTCTGTGACCGTTCTTGACTGGCCCAGCCAGAGCCCTGACCTAAACCCAATTGAGCATCTCTGGAGAGACCTGAAAATGGCTGTCCACCAACCTTCACCATCCAACCTGACAGAACTGGAGAGGATCTGCAAGGAAGAATGGCAGAGGATCCCCAAATCCAGGTGTGAAAAACTTGTTGCATCATTCCCAAGAAGACTCATGGCTGTACTAGCTCAAAAGGGTGCTTCTACTCAATACTGAGCACAGGGTCTGAATACTTATGACCATGTGATATTTCAGTTTTTCTTTTTTAATAAATTTGCAAAAATTTCTACATTTCTGTTTTTTTCTGTCAAGATGGGGTGCTGAGTGTACATTAATGAGAAATAAAATGAACTTTTTTGATTTTGGCAAATGGCTGCAATGACACAAAGAGTGAAAAATTTAAAGGGGTCTGAATACTTTCCGTACCCACTGTATATATAGATACTGCTTTCCAGCTCCACACCTGAAGTTTGCAATGTTGTTTTCTGGCTAAAAAATGTAAAAAAGATAACACTGATTACATCGTCAATGTTATTTTCCTAGAACGTGAAAGGCTCTTTCATAGCCACAGAAGACATTATACAGCTGTTTTTACAAGTTGTATTATATTCCTCATTATTAGTCAATTAATCTTCATGTGAAAAATGTTAAACTCAGCTTGTGTTTAGGTGTTACTGGTTTTACAAGGTTTAGATGCTTTGTTGGAGTGTGACAGCAGCTGCATACAGTATTTTGCACCTGCAGTGCCTGGTATCTCAAAGTAATAAACCATTTGATGTCTTGGTATCAAGTTCAGCTTTTCATAATTTCAGTATTGGCTGGTTGATTTATAGTTTTGTTCTGGTTTGCCAACATTACACTTCTGTGAATAGAGGTGATAAAATGAAAAGCAAGGGCTGCCAACCTTCTTTCCTTATCACCACCATCAGTTGGCTTCTCATAATGTGTCTACTTCTCCAGTCCTGGCCAATAAACAAGCTGTCATCATCTCTTATAAGAAATGATCCCGTGGCCTGAAAGTCAGATTGAATTGCCATGTCAGGGACGTAGCCAGTGATTTAGAAAGCAAGCTGGTTATTTTGTTCTGCTTTTCATGGCTCTACATCAAGGTTTCACTATGATGGTTTAGCTGTGCAAATTGCCATAACTCTGCCACTTTTCACTTTTCACTGTCACCCATTACCTATATCACTTATCCTGCTGAGGGTTTCAGGGAGGGGTGGAATCACTGTCTTTGTCATTTTATGTGAAAATAATACAGATAACCGTACAATAGGCGTTCGTAATTTATTGGTATAACTGACATTTTGACCACAGATGGTCATTTTCAAAGCAACCTGTATCGTATACTGTAGGTTGAACTTTTTCTTTGCCTTGAAAATGACCAGTTGTGGTTGAGACATCAGATACGCCAATAAATTATGGAAGCTTAGTATGCAATTATCACCTTAAGTTTGTGCCAAAGTTATGTTAACATGAATTAGTAATGCATGGACAGACAGTTTGTGTAAAGTCCATCATTGGAGATGTCAGAAGCAGTTGCCAGACATCAGCTTTTTTTAATACAAGAGATTATCAAATTAATATTTCATGTCATCTATGCTTGGTTATTGTTTGACAAGTGAATTTTATTGGTAGACATCACAGCTGCTTTTGAGAACTCTTAAACCTCAGTACTGGGACTTCCTTAAGCACACAGTGAAATAGGTTTTCCAAATAAAACCCTGTTTGGTGCTGAAGAAAATTTCCGGAAAGAAGATTTGTGTGTGCAAATTAATTCTAAAGGAGGAAAGCATGTTTTCCAAAAAAAAAAACCTAAAAGCATCTCCATGGAATATGAATATTTTTTAGTAATTAATTTAAAATCTGTCTGACTTATGTGTAAAAATAAAACCTTTTCAGTGATGAGCATTTTTCTTTTTTTTTTTTGCTGGATGATTTCTAACTTGGGACCAGAAAACTCTTATGTCTTCCAACACTCCAACTGTCTCCATACACACAGTGCTTCTTCTCAGTCTTTAACACACTCCAGCACTTCAGATATCAGACCAGTACACAGTGCCATGGGAAGTGAAGAGATAACATTAAGCTGGCTTCAGTGACAGGCTGTGTCACATATTTTCCACTACTTAAAAGCAGAAGTTACAGTGATCCGTGCTCCGGCACGTTCTTCACTGTCATTCTAATTGCCCACACACACATAGGAAAAGGCACAGTCTCAGTTGCTATCAAAAGAGCACTCCCTGTGTGAGTGTTACACCTGGTTTCTGTTTTCTCCACGGACTGCGAGGGCAGTGGGGTTTCCCTTTTAGCGGTACTCATGTGGAGAGATGATACGTGTGGATCTTGAATAGAACGCCACAAAGGATTCCAAATTGGGAACATGGAGTGATGGTGGGCGGGAGTTTTATTTTTACTTTTTATTCTGCCAAGAGATATCTTTGGCACACATCAGTGATAGCCTGAGAACAGCGATTGTCATAGGAAAAACTACCTGTCAGTACTGCAATATATCCTTAGTGGTCAAAATGTGCCATGGTTTGTATTGTGCATTAATTATAAAATCCTGTTCTGACAGTCAATTAAATGGTAAGAAAGAAAGAAAAAGAATTTTTGTCTGCTGTCCAGTGTGAATTTTGTAAGGCTGTTGCCATCATATTCATCAGCCAGTTAATCGCTCAGTGCTCTGTGTCACATGTTGAGAAAATCCAAATTTAAAGACAAAAAATTGTCCTAATTAATTCTTAATTCTTGTAGTAGTGCTTAGCAGTGGTTTTCAGTAGCCTCCTTCTGTTTTTCATTTTGTTAGGCTGGCTGTTAATCATAGTATCTCACCATCCACCGCAGCTCAGGGTGAAAAACTGAACTGTTGATATATTGAGTGAATTTTGCAGTGCCAGGGCATGAAGAATAAGTACCTCAGGCTATTTTTTTGAAATATGTGTGAAGGAAAGGTGCAGTTTGCTGAAGACATAAGCTTAGAGCTGAACAGTTTCAGCTGCTTTATTTAATATTGTACATCTTCATGCTGGGCACTGCCTGTATTTATGGTGTGTGTAGCATGTGGGTGTTCTGTGGGATATTGAATTACCGTCCAATTTGTTGTGCACAGGATTACAGAAGTTTATGAATACTTGCAAAGCCTGATATTGGCTGTTCAAATAATCACAGTACTATTGCATGGAGTTCCCAGAACAGTACAGTGCTTTGAAAATGTCCATCCCAGCCATCATAATGAAAAGACACCTGCCACCTTTGTTGGCTGGAGGGTTGACTGAAACATAACTACTTCCTACAGAATTTACTGCAAGAGTTTCATGTCAGAAATTGGCTCTTGATCAAGTGGAGACTCCAGTAAAGTTTTGTGTACTTTTATTATGAATATAATTACCAGTACATTAAGATATCCAGAGAATCCTGTTTATATGAGCTCTGCCTCAGTTGCTGCTGATAACATTTCAATGTGTCTGTAAACTGAAGGGGTAATTTGCTGTTTCAACAAAAACAGGTGCATGTTGGCATTTATAAAAATATTTGGTAAAATAAAAACCTAGTGTCATACAGTCTGGCTATAATGTTGTAAAATCTTTTTATGGAGATGGTGATGTGTTGAAGCTCCTGAGATGTCATTAGCACTTTGTTGTGCTATTTGCACCAAATGAATGAAGTTGAGTCATCCACAAATTTAGAAGATTACTTCACCATCGGGGTTTCATTGTGGATATCTTTGTTTTTATCCCAACAAACTGGAGGAAATGCAATTTAGCCATAGCTATATTGTTGATGGTAGTGTGGATGATTAAGATGATATTTCAGTTATCAGTATCTGTGATCAATTATTGTATTACTTAGGCTACACTCTTCGCTATGTGTCTGTGTTTGTGTTATGCGATGCTTCATCTGTTCCTCCCTGTTGCCAGTAAAGATTTTTGTCATTTCAAGAGTTCCATGTGGACTAATGTATGACCCCACAGCCATCTGTCTCTGGCTCGACCACCAGACATACTTTGCTGAAATGTTTACCTTGAGTACTTATAACAATTAGCGTCCATGTCATCCTCTGGAAGAGAGTCCTGCTCATTGTGAGTTTTCACTTTTCACCCGCTTGGATCCAGGTGTGGTCCTCAGCCTGGTGTTTATGCTGTTCAGGGTGATGCTTGACGCCAGACATCGACACCACATCCAAACAATGGGCTGTTGCTCAGCTCGCCTCTCTGTAGCAGGTTAATCATTAGGATCGTTAGCCAGGGTGAATGGGGCTGTAGTATGTCTTACAAACTACTTTGAGGCCCCACTCTAAAAACTCCTCACTTTCTGCTCACTCCCACTTTTGCTGTTATTCTTGGCACTCCTTCGCAAACTGTGTGCTATAAGGAGATTATATTATGTAATGAGGCCAGTGAAATTGCCTCTATTTTCTCTGTTAAGGAGACACTGGGTGGGTTTGTAGGTTGCAAATAAAGGAGAGATGGTCACATTGTCATAGCAGATAAACCCAAGTGGTCCTTCTCTGGTGCTTCTGATTACTACAATTGTGATGTGAATGGTAGCAACTGTATTGAAGGCAATTTGGGATGTTATGAGTAAGTTATAAGTATAAAGCCTTTAAATAATCAGAAAGAGTGAAAAAAAAAACAAGACTCCAGCAAAATGCCCCACAGAAAGTGGCAGGAATGCTCGCTATTGCTAAAGATCCCCGTTCCTCATCCTGCGATCAGACGGGTGCTAGCCACGCAGGGAGACAAGCTCTACATCGCCCACTTAACCAAGAGAATGTACTTGTTTGAAAACAACATTCCTCTGTGAGTGCTTTTATGGGAGAGTTTCTACATGCACACACATACCATCCTGAACCCTCGGTCTATTTCTCCCAGATTCACTCCTCTTAGTTTTCTCCCATCACCCCTAGTCCTGAGCGCTGATTGGTCACTCCTTATCTGTGACTGAATAAACGGAGAGAGGTGTTCTCTCCTCCAACTGTCCAAAGACCACCTGGATTGCTATATCACTAGTGGCATTTGACATCTTTTAAATGAGCAGTTCCCTCAGCTTTGACTTATCACTTATATCCTAAAATGCTCCATGAGGAGTGAACACATAAAATCATTGAGTCTGATGACAACAAAACATTTGGATATAGAGACTTTAAGTCAAGTTGTATGAGACCAGCCTCCCTTTCTTACCAAGAAAATAATTATCCAGCATTGTATTTATACATAAACTGTTCAGGGAGATATTATAATCTGCACAATATGCTCATGTAAGAAGTACTTTTCTATACTGTATACTGCAGTGCAGTGTAGGTGACAGACTGTCCTTAATCGTCCTGCTCATGTTTCTGTGTTTGTTTGTTTTTTTTCTCTTGCAGAAAAAATCATAGATAGTATTTTAAAAGAAACAAAATATTTCAGGCTTGGAGAGGAGCTGGACAGGTAATTAACAAAACTCATCAATATACACATCATAAGGAGGTTCTGGTTTGCCTGTCCATCACCTCTTAATATTATTAACCTCTGACCTTTGTGCCTTCCAGTCTTAGCTGTAAGCGATGCATCATTGTGGGAAATGGTGGCATCCTGTCCAACAAGTCTCTGGGCTCCCGTATTAATGACTACGATGTTGTAGTAAGGTGAGATGGCATCACAAAGATATAAGAAACTATAATTATAATTTAATAAAACAAAGTCCATTGTCTATTAGTGGTTAAGCATTAAAAACAACATCTTGTGGGCTTTTTACTCACTGAAGTTTTTTTTTCTTTGTGCCGGCAGGTTGAATGAAGCACCAGTAAGTGGTTATAGCAAGGATGTAGGGACCAAAACCACCATGAGGATTACCTATCCAGAGGGAGCTATCCAGAAGGCTGATGGCTATGAGAAAAATTCACTTTTTGTCTTTTCTGCTTTTAAACCACTTGATTTTAAGTGGCTGCGACAGATGGTCTTCAAGGAGAGATTGGTAAGAATTGTGTTTAAATCTTTAAGGAAGTCACAATTTTCAATGATAATGATGACATTCATTTCACAGCGGACAACTGAAACATTTAGACTGGGATTTCAAATCCAAAATGAGAAAAGCATCTGTTTTACATGAACACTTAGCTACAGACACACTTAACGCCTTTTTTGTTCATTTAAGCATTTTTTTCCCATATTAAATTCTGCTTGTTGGTGTTTTCATCAGCATTCTTTTCTTATTTAGGATTCTTTGACATGATGTCTATGTTAGCACCTAGCTCACTTATATTCTACTTCTGTTTGTATAAATATCTGAATATTTTAGTTATCTGTTTTTTAAGCAGAACATAGCATTCTAACTGCTCATCACATGCCGCTGTGCATTCCTTCCACTGGAAATGTAAGCCATTCTGGTAAAGGGATTAATATGACTCTGCACTATAGCAGGGATGTTTTGAATATTTGAAATGCTTAATGTGCAACAGACAGTTCAGAAAAACCAATGACTAGCACACAAATTATGTTTTCTTTTCTGGGACAGCAGTGACTTCATGCTATGTTGTCATTTTCTCCTGAATTAGTTTGTTCAACTCTAAATCTGTTATTTTTTTTATGTTGCCGCACCAATAATTATGAATTAATTTACCATGTAAGGCTGTCCTTTAGAACCTTGTGAATACCATATTTAATTCACAGTCATTTAACCTACAGTATTAATCATAAAGGTCAGACTTTCCCTTTTCTTGTCTCTGAAGAAAATACAGAAAGTGTTCATTTTAATGGCTCGTTAGCACTTTAATTGGTTTCTTTCTGACCAGTCTCTAGTATCTTTGAGATTATTCTGAGTCAGTTCAATTCCAGGATAACAAGAGTACTTAGAAAATGTCTTTGTGGGGGTCACAATATTAAAGGTAGTGGTATTTTAAGGACCATAACAGGGTTTTTGCTGGGGTTTTAGCCCATGTATTATGTAACATGTAAATCAGTATCCATCACTTTCTAAGTCATGCTCCGGGATTTAGAATTGAAATGTGTGTGTTTTTCCATCCAGCCAGGATTCTGAAATGTTGGAGTTCTTAACGTTACTGCAGTTTATTGCTAAATAGAAAAGTTTACAAATGCTCCATCAACAGTTTCACAAAAACACTGATGTTATCCTAGTGGAACACAGCCAAGTCGTTCTGTATGCAAAATGTCAAGCAAATTTGGTGAATATTAAAATTAGATTAATGGAGAATAATAGCTTCCTTGGTTTAGAAAAGCATAAAAGCCTTCAATACTAATGTCTGCTTATATATGTTACTGAATTATAGTAATCATGATAAAACATGCAGAAGAACCTTTGTGATCTTTTAAAATCCAGGAAACCTTTATATTCCGGCACAACTGTGAGACTTTTAGGGACCAGCTGGCAGCTGGAATTTCTACAAGATGACATTAGTCGAAATACAAAATAGAGGTCGACCGATCAATCGGCCGTTTTTTTCACATTTTAATTAATCGGCATCGGCCCATTTCGCTGCACATTAGGCCGATTTATAGCCAGGCATATCTGTGACCAGCTAAGTGTTGTTGTGGAACACGTGAGGGCCCCTCTTGTGACAAGCAGGCTGTCACCACCGGTGTTCAGTGAGCTGATGTTCGCGTCTGCTGAAAAGCTTCCAAAAACTGTAAGAAAGTTCTTATCTTTCGTTTTTAATTTAGCCTTATACATTTCATTGGTTAAATATGAAGCTACTTTTGGAGAGCGATTGCAAGTAACTTTTTGGGTCTGTATTGTTAGCGAACTGTAGTTTAGGCTGTAGGCACGAGTACCAAAACATGCTAACAAGTCCAGCGGCTAAATTATTATAGTAGCATGCGTTGTATGGATAAACTCATATGTTATTCTTTCTGTTTCTGTAACAGAGAGTTTCTATCCCGCTGTATGAGAGACAGAGCAACACACACACACTGTAGCTGTGCCTTGTTTACATTTTACACACAAGGCTTCTGCTAATGATGGCAGGGGAAAACGATTCACTTCGAACGTGTAATTACATTGTAACATATTAGAATAGATTCTGACCATGCTTATCATGTGTGCAACACATCTGAAAGTAGAAGCGCATGCAATTCAGACGAATATTCTTGCTAAAACGCGCAGGATAACTTTCCTCAATAAATGTGTCCATGCGTGACCTCTGATACAAAAGTCATGAGTGAGAGAACAGGGATAAAGTGTTAAGAGCGAAGGGCAAAACTGTTACAATAGGGGGTGGAAGAGGCATAGAATTAAGTTTAATGGGTTAATGGTGTGAATTTGGATTAAAGAACGAGAGAACAGAGGAGCGATAGATGGAAAGGATAAAGTGAAATAGGGTAAAGGGATAATAGCTGGGGAAAAGAAAATGAGCAGTGGAAGCTAACAGTAGAGTAAAATGAAGGAAAATAGCTGGCTTGGCTGGCTGATGGCCTCTTCAGCATTTGATAGGGCCCAGATTTTTCTGGTGTCAGACAGAGAGGACAGTGGAAATGGCTGCCTGGGATAATTGATCTGGCCCCTGGCATCCAACTCAGCCCCTTTGATCTGCTGAGGAAGGAAGAAAAAAATCATGACTGTCTTTTGGTCCCAGGCTTGATGATAATATGGTAGAAGAGAAGTGACAGATGTGAAAAGACCCATGTCTGACCTCTGGATAGTCTTTGTTTTTATACATCTGCTGTAATTGAATTGCTATCACATAAATACAATATATCACCCTATGTAAATGTTTCCTATGCAATTTACTCAACTTTAATGATCACACAACTGGGGAACTTATTTTTTTGTAATGTAGGGCCAGTAAGGTCAGTCCATCAATGACAACAATGAAAATCAGGCATACTCTATGTAACAAAAACGTAGTAAATGGAAACACTTTCAAGAAAAACCCAAATGCAATTTTGGCCTTTCTAAATAAGAGTCAGAGCCTGGAGAATATAGCACGGTGTGAGGCTGCTCAGTCACTTGGCTTAAACCATTTTGGCCCAGTTACATGATGGGCTCATTAGTGCCTGTTTTTGAGCTCTCACACTGTTGGTGTTGTTACTGTAGGTGGTGTTGTGAGTGTGTTGTCAGTGTGTCAAGAAGGATTTTGACCTTTTGTATATCTTCATCTGTGCTCTCAGTACGTGACAAATCGCACCTAGTACCATTTTAAATTCTACCAATTAAAAATGACTTTAGGGGAACACACAGATGCCAGCAAATAATTAGTTTCATATTTTAAAATCCGATGCCAAGTAGATTTTAGAATGCAAGTACTGTAGATCTATAAGTATTGTGCAGAACTAGGGAGTGTAGTAGGAAATGCAGAAATGATTACCTTATTTTAAACCTGTGTTTCCAGAGCAACAATATCTGTTTACGAGTGGATTTTAAATCTTGGCAACAACATGAAAAGACTGAAGTCTTGTTAACAGACGGTTTTTGTAGCTTCATTGTATCTGAATCACACCCAACATCAACTAATGCAGTGGCAACATAAACATGAAGAGGTGTTTTTGTGTATGTACATGTGCCTTCTGTGACCCCAGGCCCACAGTCCCAAAACCAGTGACTCATACATTTTCATACAATTTACACTATTTTTTTCAGTTACTCTCAGACAATGAGAACATAAATTCATAAATGCAGGAGTGAGAGACGTTCAGAGAGTGATACTGCACACTGAAGGATATGCAACAGAAAATCATCACCAAGTAGCAACAAGCCTTCCCTTCCTTTGCTCTGTCCATTTAGTCCATCCCAGAGGGTCCCTGGGCTGTAATGTGACAGACTTTTTTTTTTTTTTTTTATGAATAACCTATACCTTCACAGCTGGAAGGGATGCAAAACCTTTTTACTCTCCTTCTGTAGTTATGAAAGCAAGTGTCTTTCTTTTTCTCTAAAAGGTTAGTGCGTAGCACACAGTTGTGCTGCAGCCAATGGGCAATGTTCTTATCCGTCCTCCACTATTGTGGCTTTGCAGATGCATACAGCGCAGTCTTGGATGGCTGAACTGAATGCAAATTAGCAAGGAAATTTCCCAATCTGTTATTTAGTTTTTTTG
This sequence comes from Mastacembelus armatus, assembly GCF_900324485.2. NCBI lineage: Eukaryota > Metazoa > Chordata > Actinopteri > Synbranchiformes > Mastacembelidae > Mastacembelus > Mastacembelus armatus. The sequence continues at coordinate 10,189,993 of NC_046649.1, read as the reverse complement.
TACACTCGCACAAACACATGCATATCTTCCCGCTCTGTCACGCACACACAAACTCATAAACTTCATGGCAAAAAAGTCCTGATTTGAAAACTTGACCATGGTTGCGAACAGATCCTTGGCTTGCCGACACAGTTCTCTCTCTGAATGTCTCTTGCCTTTTAGATCACTTATCCCCTGTACTATATCTATAATTACAGTACTGCAGCATGACAAGGCTTTAGACTTCCCTAATCCTTCACAACCACAGGTCTACATGATTATGACACGACTCTGTCACTCCACTTTTAAAAGTCCGACCCCACATATGCAGCTGCCTGGTTGATTGCCCGATTACATGTTGTTTACAGATGGGCTCAAACATGATTTCCACGATTGTTGATATTTTTTTCTTTCTTATGTGTCACTTTTCGATTTTTGCCCTCATGCACGGTGTGCTAATGGTTTGTGCACTCATGGTTCACACACACACAGCCGCACTTGTTTGTATATGTGGGGATATTTCAAAACAGAGCCAGGGAAGGATATACAGTCGGTGGTAAACACGAGATTTGAAGGTGGAGTATCGGTGTTCTATCTCCTCTGTTTGTTTACAGGAGCTCTGTCTGCTCTCCACAGGCCAGCAAGATAAATGATGGATGGAGACAATTTCAGGAAGAGACTGCCTCTCCTTTAATAGAAATACAGCCATGAGTTCTTATGCAGAAGTATCAGAATATTGTAATGAAGCCAATATTTTAAAAATATTCTGTGTATCTTACAGAGTGCTAGACGTCTGCAAAGAATTTTAAAGCCATATTGCTTCATATTACAGACAAATTTCCCAATCAACTACTCCTGTTAGGTTGTTATGAAACACTTCCTATTGTTACACTCTGTGTAACGCCCAGGATTTTCAGTTTGCAGTGAATTTGGCCAAAAATGTTTATTATAACTCTATAACTCAACACACACCTTGTGACAGAAATAATTGCTGTATCATCCTTTTTTTTTTTTTAAAGCCAACACATCTGTGCAGAAGCCCAAAGTAGCATGCATACATGCATTCATAAACATTTACATGCTTGTAAACGTGGATTGTGAACATGAACCAAGTGACTAACATAGGGTCCGGATGTCACTGATTACCACGAGTGTTGTGTTTCAAAAATGAGTCACCCACCAAGCCTGTTATGATTAACACTCAGACCTGTACGCTGGGTTCCTTCAGTAATATGTTCTGATGCAGTAAATGTTGGGTAATTAAGTACTTATACTAGTTTATTGAGGACTCTTACATGCCATAATCTGTCACGAAAAGGACTAATTTGGTTTAAAGTCAGAGACCAGCAGGTCCTGCCAATGGCAATAGCTGTGGGCTTTTCCAAGATTTTACTTTTAATTATCCAGAGGCCATGCTGCACACACAAGTCTGCCCCAGTGTTGTCAAGAGTTGGCACCATTTTTACGTTTGCCATCATGGGAGTGTGGAGGCAAGGTTTTCACACAGCACATCACCTCTGAGAGGCCAGAAAAAGAGAAACCACCATGACCTCAATAAGGGCAGAGGTCTTGGTATGTCAGGAAAAGTGAAGGCAAATTGGGGAATGCGTCACATTCCTTGCACACTAAAGGGAATAAAACAACCGAAGCAATCCAGAATCTTACCTCTCTGCATAGAAGAAACCATAATCCCCTGCTGTGCAACTCAGAATTTACCACCTGCTTTGGAAAACCTCTCTCCTTTTCAAACATTCTTTCTGAAACAGTTCCTCATCAGTGGAGCACTTATGTGGTGAGACACAGCAACTTGTAAACTCAAAAGTCCAACATGTACACAGTGCTAACGACATCCAGACAACCTTAATTGTGATAGTTGGCAGTCCAGGGCTGCCGTTTTTTTTTTTTTTAAAAATTGCTCTAAGTCTACCTTCTGGAATCCATGTTTGACTCGTCCTGTCCATAAACATCAAAAACAACCACATCCTCACACCGTGGTTTATTGGATCGAAGAGCCCAGCCGTAATATGGGACTTTCCCGGAAAATACTCAAGAATAGTTCAACACTTTAAAGTCACTTACTATTTCTGGTGATATGAAAATATGCCTTTACTATTTGTGGCCTGTGCTGAAGTTTGTTTACGTTTGTTTACACTGAAGAGCTGTAAAGCCACCTGTAGTAATCAGGCAGATGTGAAACATTTTGTTCTTCCCGTCCCCCTCATGGAACAGCCCCATTCTGTGCTCCACATTTCTGCGCTTCTCACTCAGCCCCTCGGGAGCTATAAACTGAACTATCTGCTTCATTCAACACCAGTCACATTTTAGTTTAGTTTAAATGAAAAGTTTCATTGAGTTGTGCTAGAAGCCAAACTGAAACCAAACCACTATGAAAACTATATAAACACAGGGCTGTAAACCAAGCTGTTTCTTATCTAAGCAGATTTACATTTGAGAAATGCAGCCGAGGTCTACAACTAGAAAAGAACGCACGTCCTCTTGTTTATGCTCAGTCTATTTTACCTCACACCATCACTAGCATTTTCTTACCATTCTTATATATGTAGCAGCTTTGTACATCACTGTAATTGAACCTAAATGTTTTGAAAACAGATACATAGGTAAACCTAAGTCACTTATTTTAGTCTTTCCAGAATGTTGTACATTTTCCATTTAAGTACACCTTTTATCATTGTTCTTAATCTTCTGTATCTTTCTGTCCACATTGCTTTTTCCATCTGTTTGATCCTTCACATTACTTGGATTTCAGTCACTCCTTTCCTCACCCTTTGACATTGTCATGCTCTAATCCTGCGCTTTATGCTCCTTTGGTGGTGATTTGTATAGTGGTGATTTTCCAGCAGCTGTAAAATTACAAGGTAACTACACTTAGCTTTAGCAACACTACTGCTGCAGTCAACAACACAGACAAGAAGAAACCAAGTGATCTTGGCAGCGGAGTAAGCTTAGTGTTATGCTTTGATCTAGCAGTGGCATCGGACCTTTTCCTGGACTAGTACCTAACTGTACTGTGTACACTGTGTGGCCTACCTATATATGGGTTAGGCATTGTTAAAAGAGAAGTAAGAGACTCTGACCACCACCTTTTCTTGTGTACTATCATTCTGATGAATGACAGTACACTTTTCCTCCTCTTAGTCTTAATTTCAGAAGTATACAAACTACATACTATAGATACAAACTAGTATCCTGTAACTTGACAATATCAGATACTTTATAGGAGTGAGTCTGGGATTATGGCAAAAGACTCATCTCCAGAGTCTCCAGACTTATCTCCCAGTCCCCACTTGGTACAGTGTACTCACTGTCTGCAATGGAAGGTTTACCTTTATAAGCTGGAAGATGCTAAAAAGTGCAAAATAATCTCATTGGTATCTACCGTTTAGCTAGCATAATTTGCATAATTGGTGTAATTTAGCTTACAACCATAGGTAACATTTACTCCAAGTCCTTATTTATCTTGCATGTTTGTTTGCTCCTAAACACTAAAACATTGAGATGCCTAAAAGAGTAAAAGGACTGTCAGTTTATGTTTTTATGAGTATTTTAAAGCCAAGCATAAATGTTATGCTTAGAAAAGTTGAGGTATCGATTAAAAATCAAATATGACAAAGTGCAATTGAGAAAAACCTGTCGATTACCTGATAACTGATGAGAGGCTGCAGCAGACAAAATCATCCGATATGTCAAGCAATGAGACGAATAACATTAATCAAACACATGAAATATTTATATATATATATATATATAATATATCAGGTTTTTCTACATTGGTTTCTGTTGATTGAGGTTTGGCTGGCACTTTAATTACAACATCTAGTTGTTCTTGTCTAATGATTTTTTTTTTTTTTTTTTCTTTTGTTTCCTGACTGGAGGATTACCTACACAATTCATTCACATATTCACATGAAAGAATTGTATGGTAACTTTTGGAAATCTTAATGTTTAACTTAATTTGGCACAAACTTGAATAATGTCCAAATTTACCTTCCTCTGACAGAGTGATCTTGACCTCTCATCATTCTATCTCCTTCCATTGCAAACACTTAAGTCCCCCAGTTCAAGGTTGTTTTAACAGGTGCTTTATTGGAGCACACAGCCTTGCGCACACACTTAAATCTAATAATCCAGACCAATTTAACCATAAAGCTGTCGCAGGAGAAGGGAAACAGCCATTTCCTCCCTGACCACAGTCCAACCAGCCAAAGCTACACACTTCTGTTCACCTTTGAGCATTTGTGTGTCAGGACTTAGTGAATAAGTGGTGTAGGACCACTCTGCAACTTCCTGCTCTATCCATGTTTAGATGCCATTGGCCCAGCGGTGCTTCTCTTAAAAAAAAAACTAATTCAGACTTACACAGGGGTTAGCGGTCAGTCCACAGTGCACGTTACTTCCTGTTCCCTGAAGTTTATTTTTTACAACCTTTGTGTTCTGCTCTTCAGTGATCATCACTGACAGTGCGACATTTTAAACAGTCATTTAACGGTTCTGCTTTTAACTTTTATTTACCCAGAGGAAACCCAAATTCATATTAAACTCACTATTTTTTTTTTATCTTCATACTCGGTAGTAACCCACAAATACAGCTCCTATGGAGAGGTTAATATAAGTGCTGTGCTGAAAACAGCCTGATGGATGCTGGCTCTCACAGAAAGTTACTTTCCCTGTCCATCTTTACTGGTGGAGGTTTGATTTTAAGATGTTTTAATGTAAGCAACTGACCACATTCCTAAACCCCTAACTGTACCTGCCACCTCCCTCCTGGCAGACTTGAATGCTTACATACTAATAGCTCTTACGTTTCTCACAACCAACTATATCTTCAAAGCAATCCCCACCCTGTGACATTTGTGTCTATGTACATGTCAGATCATAGCTGTGCAAAGCGAGGGGTGTGTGTTGTGTGTCATTAGCTCCTCTCGTTCCTAGAATAAAGAAAAAAATGCATCACTGTCTTTATTCAGCATACACAGACGTGCACACATCCAAACAGCGCTGCTAAATAGATTCTTGGCAAACACAAGCTGTGTTGACAGGAGAGATGAGCTGCTGTTCCTGTTGCAGCTTGCCGGAGGCACAGAGCCGGGCCCATGTTCAAAAAGAGCCGCTGCTGTTGAAGCCACAAAGCCAAGCAGACTTGTTGCTACTGCCTCTGCCAATACGCACAAACACACACAAAAACACACAGATTCTTGTATAGCTGTTTCAAAAGCGGCCGGGCGGGTACTTCACTATTTGAACAGGTGATTCCCATTTACATCTGCTGACCCTATTGGCTTAATGCCTTTTAGGAAGTCATACTGTCAGGCAAGTCAATCACACACTGCTGGTTCGCTGTAATTTCATTTAGTTGATCATGGTGAAGTAATGCTGTAAACGGCCACTGACTTACTGGAGGTGTCATTTTTTTCAGTTCCATTTTGTTCAGAGGTCAAGATTGGGTATCCATGTGCGTTGTACATAGGTTTGTGTCTGTATTTTATTTGGCGCTGGCTGCTCTTGTATGGCCGAGTTGAACAAGCGTGTTTCATTAGAGTTGCATAATTTTATTCAGGTGGTGCTGCAGGCCTGTCTGACAGGTTGCCCTAGCGACTGATGATGATTGCCTGGTGTAAAAAGACCTGAGGTCTCACAGAACACCCTCAGGTCAAGGCGGGATTTGAACCATTTCCTGTCTAATGCCGTATTTAACCTCAGATGCAGGCTGGGAATACTGTTTGAGGGATTGTGATTTTCCAGCTTCTTTTCCAATAACTATTAGCGTTGACTTTAACACAATTTTTCTGTATCTACCTCAGAGGCCAACCAAAATGAAAGGAAAAAAAAAAGATTAATTAAAAAAAAACATCTGACCCAGTCAGAGGAAAGGTAAATCCTGCTCCTGAACATTAATCTCCTAAAACGTCTTTACCAGCTTAATTGTCTTAATCCTTACTTTTACCTGTCATTTCTCTCTGTTGCCTGGTCTACAGTCAGGAGGACAAATGGATTTGGTTTAATAGGATGGGTGTATCTGCCATTTCTTTGAGAAATAAGACACTCTAAATGCACATGCATTAATGCAACAATTATAATAATATTGTGCCCTCACAAAGAAGGGCTGCAAGGCTGCACCCTTCACACGCTGGTTGTAATTACTGACGTGGTCCATTAAAGGCCCAAAAGCCATTTCCCTAATCAGTGGTAGTTGGGGTCTGGCTTCTGGTTGACTTCTATGTTTTATGTCACTGTTACAAAGGATAATCTCACTTTGATGTTTGGTTGGTAAATTGCGATTGGCTGTGACACAGGTGTCATCATGTGAATGTCACATGTTTGTGTTTTATGCACATGACTCTGCAGACCTATGTTTGTGTTGACAATGACTAATCTCTGGATTTCTGTTTCTGTTCCCTGTCTGTTTTCTCAATTCAGAGGGGGACAGAGGGTTTCTGGAAGTCCGTGGCTCATTTTGTGCCTCGGGAGCCGACTGAGATGAGAATCCTCAATCCCTACTTCATCCAGGAGGCTGCCTTCCAGTTCATGGGTCTGCCCTTCAACAATGGCTTAATGGGCAAAGGGGTAAGACATATGCAAGATCAACTAGAATGTCAGACATTTTCCAGCATTTCAATATATCCAAATATTCAGCTGATAAACCAGCTAATGTCATTTCACTTTTTAAGTGCAAAATCAAAATTGGATTCTGGGTGAATCCATTCAGTATTTGTGTAATCAATTACTGTGTTGTTATGCACATAGACACATACTGTGCTGTGATCATCCCATAGAAATACAGTGCAGTGAATATTCTCATTACTACTAGACTGTAGCCAGGAAAAGCTGTAGACAGCACAGTGTGTATGTGTACATGGTTGCATAAAAGAGAATATTGAAAGGGACATGAGGAGCATATCAGTGAAAATCTGCCCTCTGGGGCAACCAGAACACCCCTGCATGAACTCCACTTTGGGACATGTGTTCAACATGTGGGCATCTGGGCTGTTTGTGTGTCTGCATGCAAGCAAGAGTGTGTTTAGTCATTTGTGCTTAGGTGTTTGCAGCGTCGTCTCAAGCTGCCGAGTTGTGTGATTTGGCACATTCTTTCCTTATAACACTTTCTCGTCTCTCCGCTGACCGTTGCAGTGTATGTTTATGTACATGAAAATTAATGACGAGGGCTATTTGTTACTCAAGTGTTTATGTTGAGTGTGTATATGAGTGTGTGTGTGTGTGTGTGTGTGTGTGTGTGTGTGTGTGTAAATTAATCTGTATTAGAACACACAGTAGGGGGTTGGCCAGCTGCTGGTTCAGCTCCACCTTGCCTGAGGGCTGCAAATCAGGGTAATGATTTAAATGGGGCCTCCCTCCACTCTTTCTTCTACACCCAATTTTTTCATACACACTCTCTCTCTTTTCCTTCTCTTGTTCTCTAAGGTCTACACACACACACACACACTGCCTCTGTACCCCCCAGATCTCTAGCAGCCCAGGGCACTAAGGAAATACAGTTCGACTCTGTAGATCACTGTGTTGTAGCAGAGGTCTGCAAGGGTCGCATCTTAAAGGTAATAGATAATCGCTAAGTGCTCAAAGTCAGTTAGCAGCAGTGGAGCAGAACAAAGACTGAGGTATAAAGGCCCTGGTCTATCAGGGAAGCTCATACATGAACAAGAGGAGACAACTGTGTCAGAACCAGTGTCAGAAATCATGATCAGTTTTTAAATAACCTGACAAGGATATTACTGAGCAGTCTTCCTCCAGAATATTCTCTGTGTTATTCAAAATAAGTGTTGACCAACAAATGCGTCTGGTGTGTGAGTAGATGTGTGCTCTGAAGTTCTGACATCCTGCGTCTCTTGCGTTTTACTACAGAACATTCCAACTTTGGGAGCAGTTGCCATAACGATGGCGCTGCATAACTGTGACGAGGTGGCAGTGGCTGGTTTCGGCTACGACATGAACACACCTCATGCACCTCTGCACTACTACGAGAGTGTCAAGATGTCCGCCATTAAAGAGGTGAGTATTTCCACATCTGAGCACAACACTCATTTCACTGCAAAGTTATCAAATAATCAAGGAGCTCTTACGTTGCCAGAGCTTTGAGTGGAGTCTGGTGGGACCTTCTCTCCAGGCTAACAAGAACAACAGTCTGAGGAATAACTGGAGAAACAAATAAGTGTAATCTTTGATGAGGAGGGACCACCAGTCCTGTGGAGGAGAGTGAGGGAGGGGGTTTGAGCTGAATTACAGCCAGAATGCATTCTCTACAAAGCAGTCAGATTTGGGCTGATGGTAACATTGCTCCAAGAAATGTGCATGGATTGAACTTTTCTCCGCTTTTTATTTATCTACATACATACATTTCTGAGATTGCTTATAGCTAGACAGTGACATAGGTTGTAATGTTTAGTGTCTTGTTTTCTATAATATCATGGACAGCACCTGACTGTATGTCCAACACATTTATTACTGAAAAATAGACAGAATAAAACAGTTGGCAAACAAAAAATGCAAAATTGTAATAGAACTGGACTGATCTACAACAAAATAAAAGTTTTCATTTTACTCTACTAAACCTGCTTAGAAATATATCTGCTTAGTCATGCTTACATGAACATTAATCTTTGTGTTTACATGAGGCACAGGGTGTTTATCATAAAATACACATTTTGAACTTCTGCTGTGCTCCTCTGCCTTCAGAGACAATGGAAACAATTATGAAGATGTAAACGAAAGCTAAAAGCTTGAAGAAAATAAAATTTTGTGCCGTAATCCCACTAATAAAAACTGTTAAGGTTCATTTAAAACTAAGAGAACTAAACTGAAATTGGTACAGGGAAAAATGAAGAGAAAAACCCTGAATTTGAATGGGTCTTTTTCCTAAACTGAAGTGCCACTGGTCTTTCATCAGTCAGTGTAGCGACATGCTAACTGCTGGTCTTCTGAACCCCCTCATGATAGACGTCTCCCCCCACCATCAGTCAAGTCCTCTTCTCGGTGTTTACACTGAAGCCCTGTGGAATCAAAGATGTCACCCATGTGCTGACATGTGTAAACCATGAGCTCAGTATGATGATAACCTTAGTCTAAACTCCCAGTGAAACCGTTGGCATTTATTATTATCATCTTCATCAGCATTGTCATCATCAGCCGCACATGTCTAATTAATGGGAATACTTCGGGCTTTTTGTTTGAAACACTTAACCACTGCCAGTCCCTGGAGTTGTTTGATTTTTCTGGAACTACACCGCCGCTGAGCCGTGAAATCATCCACATATTATTCCACGGCTGTGGAAAAACAGCCTGTTTCTTGTCTGGATGGGTACTTTAGAGCTCCACGGAAAACTGATAAGATACAAAAAAATTCATAAAATCCTATCAGATAATCCTCGGTTGTTGTTTTATTTACCACATTTTGTTGTTATGATCATTGTTTTTATATTAACAATAGATTAAAGGAGCTCTTGTATGTGAAAAGTCTTGTCTGATCATCTTGAACTGAGCCTGAATCTTGCGAGGCTCAGCCTAGCTTTTTTTTTTTCTTTCTCATATTCTCTTCTGTATCTGTATGTTTTGCCTCCTTAATTTGCTTGCTGGCTGCTTTTTTGTGCCTCCATCCCAAAGCACCACACAGGAACCATTGGCTCCAGTTACATGTTGACCCATCCTAGACTCAATCCTCATAGCACAGCGGGAGGACAATTGACCCAGCATGGCTTTACAGATATATATGCATACACCCACACGTATAGACACTGGGACTACTCCAGTCTCAGTTTACTGTAACATACAGACTTGTAGCTCAGTGCTTGTAGCAATGTTTTTTTTTCTTTGATGTTGAATATTTCCTCTTGCTGCATCTTTCTACATTGTGAATTTGTTTTTTTTTCCTTGCATTCTCCCACAGTCTTGGACACACAACATAGCCAAGGAGAAGGAGTTCCTCCGCAAGCTGGTGAAGGCCAAAGTCATCACAGACCTGACCAATGGTATCTGAGTTTACACCCACCCACAGTCTCCTTCTGCCTTTCCCAACAGTCCTACAATAGAAGAAGTTGGGAAATGGATTAACTCGAGGAGAAAGAACCCATAGAGTCCAGGCCTGCACACTGCCGGAGTTTTTATATCAAAGGAGATTATTTTAAAACAAGATATAAGAGGGTGGAGAGATGTGCACATGTGCCTTCTGAACCAAAGACTCCTGCTGATCGAAACACGAGGATTAGATTCGTCTGGTTCTGCAGGAAAGCTCACCCGGCCCCAAGCATCACATGAATTGATAGAGAAAGCAGGGATGACACATTGACAGACTACAGCTTGATATCAGGCTACAGCTTGACCTGCAGACTAACTTGATGAAGAAATAGTGTGATTGAGAACAGAGGGCGCAGGGATGGGCAGAGGATTAGCAGTGCCAAACGTACCTCGCACAAAGGAGTCATCCTCCTTTTGCTGCTTGAATGTATTCTTTCCTCAGTGTAAATTAATGTGTAAGAAGCTACAGCAGCCAACTCATCCCCACTACTATCGCCTGCCACCCCCTGTTCATTCATTCGCTTTCTTACTGTCTGCTCTGGGTCCAAAATGTACACTTGCCAAGGAAGATGGGCACAGATGGGTCATTAAAGATCACCATCCACAAGGATTCTCACTTTGACTCACAGAGACTAATACTGGAGTGTTAAAAGCGACGCGTCAGGAACATTTGTGTTGTCTTTTGGTCTAAATTATTTTTGTTGAAAGACTTAGTGTTTTAAGTTAATTATCTCTGGTAAGTGAACCTTGAATTAAAACTCAGCTAGTGCATCTCTCTCCTCATCCCTTCTGTGTTTTTGTAAATCCTCCCTTCTTTCGGTTCTTTCCTGTCATGGCGCTGTCCTCATCACTTTGTCAACTGTGTCCATTCAGGCTGCAGCTGAGACATCCTGCACTGTAACATCTCCAGTCCAGTCCAGTCCTGTATATGCGATTCGTTAAATAACCTCTTGTTGCTGCAGACTGTCGTTCTTCAGTGAATGGAGAAATGGCTGATTGTAGAATTTAGGTTAATTTTAAGTATTTATTTTGTCTCACCATTTTGGTCTCAGGCAGCACTTCTCTGTTGTTTTTGTTCAGAGAAAACACACGTTTTCATTTGTGTTTGCTTCAAATTTGCCACTATGTGCTTCCACAGAGTATCTTGTATCTATTGATGCTTCTGGTAAATGTCATCCATCAAGTCTCTATACCACTTATCGTGTTCAGGGTTGCAGTGGGGCCTTTATCCCATCCCAGCAGACATTGGGTGAAAGGTGGGAAACCCCCTTACACCCTTAGGTGTTTTAAATGTCAGAAGCCCTTTATTTCATGCAGCTTGTGTTAAGATATTCTCTGTACTCCATTGTGGCAATGCATATGTGATAGAAATTTCAACATGTGACGGTAAAAAGACTTTGGAATGATAATCACTGTCCTATGTTCAATTGAAAAGATATTAGTAATTTCATTAGAACTTTTTAACCCTTGTAAAATATAGGTTAAAGAAAAAAATTAGTAATTGCCATGCTCAGACATTAGTCAATGTTACATGATCAGGCCTTTGCATTGAAGGTTCTTCCATGTGCTTTTCAGTGTTTATACGGTGCATTACCATAGCATTCAGTATTACACAATCAAACATTTTGGCTCTTTTCCTTCATCCCATCAGAAAAATGTCAAAATGTCACATTTCCTCATAATTATATCATATGAATGCAGAAAGCAGCTTTATATCGTAATAGTGCATTTTAAAACCTGCTTTGCTTTGTCAAGTGATTTTTTTTCTGCCTAATTTTGTTTCTTCTACTTCTAGTTGTATTTGCTGTACATTGCACATACACAGGTTCACTCCCATTACATCAACTTTCTACAAACACTGATGGGATAGTGCAGCAGTGCATCCTTCACGAACACAGTTCTGCTGCATTTGAAGAAGTGAATTTCTGAGAGCAGAGAAAATGTACAGGGAACAGCACAAGGCGCTTTCAGTGCCTTACACCTCATCACCTGGGAGCTGCAAGGAGTATAACGAAGGAAAGTGTCCGCAGCTGATTTAAAATTTAGGACCAGCGGTCCTGACAGGTCACTCTTTGTTTTTACGATTTGGGACTACTCTATTCAATATCTGTACTCTATGTATGTTATATATAGTGTAGGTTGAACAATCAGTCCTTATACTGGTGGTTTTGTATGTTTTTAACCCCTGAACCTTATATTTACAGTATAATTTAGATCTTGGGTCTTAAATTGTGCAGCAAAGTTTCCTAATATTCTGATGTTTAACAGCTGCGTGTTAAAAAGGCGCTCCACTGATTTTTTTTTTTTTTTTTAACACTCGGTCAGCTTTTCTTTCAGGAGCAGCCCTACTCAACCAATGAAAACAGCTGTATAAAAAATGACCCCGGGGATGTTATTCTTTTATACCTCAACCTTAGTGCAGTGCAGGGCTAAATTGGTGGAGTAGCCCTTTAATTTCGGGAATGTTAGAGTCCACCAACAAAGAGATTAAGGAAAGTCTGCCGACTGCAGCAATACCATAATTAAAGACAACAGTCAAGGTTATTATTATAATGATAATAATAGTTAATAATAATTAATCTAACATATGTGCAATTTGTATTCAGTGGGTTAAAAGGTGCTGAACCACCAAGAGTTTTTAATTTTTTATGCTGGAAGAATTGAAATGAACTAGGTCCAAATCAAGTGTTATGAATTTATGTTGAAATCAGAATGTATTTGCTCATATTTTTTTTTTTTTAAGTTTTTTTTTTTTTTTTTTCAACATTACGTGATCAGAAGTATTACTTTTTTTTTTTTTTCATATATACAGTTACAATAAATAATGTTTGTAATGGATATTTGCCTGCGCATCTTTTGATTCAGTGGAGCACCAGGGCATATCACTGCACACTGAACATTTTTAGTATAAATATTTTAATATGTGTATATTTGTCTACTGTCCTTGCTTTTGTCAGTGTGACAGCAGGCGACCTGAAGGTCTTCGCAGTGCCACATTCCAGTGTGCTTACAATGGAGGAGACCTCATGTTATGCGGAGCACATCAGGTATTATCCACTCTGTGTGTCACTTTCGTACAAACTGCAGGAAGCTCAGAGTAAAGATGAAGGAGGGATGGAGCGGAGGAGTGTGGACAAAAGGATTTCCTCTGCTGCTCTGTGCACTGTATCTCCTACCTGCAGAGCCAGAGGAAATCATTTTTCAATCCTCCATACACCAGACCTCATCTTTAATGGACTCGCCTTTTCTCTTGTGTGTTTATGTCTGTCCCACTCTGTGTCACTCTCTCTCACTTTTCTCCCTTCCTTTCCTTTCTGTTCACATCTCTGCTCTGTGCATTTCTTTCTCTACCTGCTCAACCCCGAGGTGGATCTTGTTTCACTGTAGCCACGAGGGACCCATTTAAGACCTGTTGCACACAGAAACACACATAATAAACACAATCTGCTCAGCTGTGAAACTTGCTTACTTTCACACACTGCAGCATCACCATAAACCAGAGGAACATTGCTGAGAACGAGTGAGAGCAGGCCATCCAGCTGCGGGCTGGTGTGAGGTGAAAGGGGAGAAGACACTGAGGACTCTTAAAGCACTGCTGGACCGTCCCATCCTGCTGTTAATGGGGTGCCAGAAACTTTTTGGCCCCCACAAGTCATACTTCACTGGTCCCCAGAAACTTGGAGATCTGACTGCTCTGACTGGACAGGTTTCCTGACCTCCGTATGGTGGGATCCAGCGCTCATTCCCATGTAGCAGGAGGATATTTGCCACCTGGGATCGCCCCCTGAGGCTGCTGACCGGCCAGCTAGAGGCGGTCGTTCCTGTTCACCCGGCAGACAGGGCTATGAGCACGCCTGCACCTTTTCAGCTGACGGGCCTTTTATTCTCTGCGACAGGTTTCCCGCCCCACCTCCTCTCACAAGGGCTGGAACGGAGAGGCCATGACCTCCAGGGCCTGAAATTTAAACTCCTCGTAAAAAGAGTTGGAATGGAGAGAAAGAAAACACCCATTTTTCTGTGTGTTTACTCAGCACCCAGTCAGCTGAGAAGAGGGAAAACAACATTCCCTTCACTGCACCGTGTCCCACATTCTGTCAGTTTACCTTTGTCTGTGAATGAGACACACCTACAGCACTATCATGTACCTGCACCAGTGACTGATTCTTCCTTGTCCTGTCAGCCTCTAAACATGGGTTGTGCAAGAATCATACCTGGATCATTAGTGCCAATTAGCAACAATTGTTTTTGGATGAGACAAAATATTTCGAGAAAGATTGAAGGTCTGTTGTTCTTTGTTTCTAATTTTTTCTCTGTCCAGGTTGTACAAATATTCAGCTGCAAGAAACAAGTGTAACGTGTACGTCAGACAAGACTTAGCCTTCAGGATGTGTAATCTGACTGACATGTAACACTGTAGTTGCCATCCGTGCTAATATCGTCTGTATAGTTAGCCACACAACTAAAGCATGTGAAGATGTCTGAAAAATGTCAGGAAAAAGTATAAAGTGCCCATCAAGTCCAAAATGACATCTTGACTTTGCTTATGTTTCAGAAAAGAAGAAATATTCCAATAAAACAAACAGTAAGGTCCATGTGTCAGCAGTTCCTTCCTTGAAATATTGAGCCTAGTTTTGTCTGTAGATTGTGGAAGTTCAGATTTCCATTATTTTCTGGGTGTTTGAACAAACTCCATCTGCTGATGAAGATCCTATGACATGAACAGCTCCTCAGTGGACGTTGGGGTGATTGTGTCAGTGAGAGTCTCTAAGGTCACGAATGGTGAAAACCTGAATTTGCCTTGTTTGGGTTCTGACTCTCTAACTGGGAAGCCAATCTCTTCCCCATCATCTGTGTACTTTTGTTTTGTTGTGCTACTTGGCAAATGTTAGCACGCTAACACACTCAACTGGTGAATGTGGTAAAGATCATCATCATCATCATCATGCTAACATCACCATGCCAGCATCCCGTCAGTATTGTTCCCTAATAAATGACTTACTAATTATCTGTGTTTTAATGTTTGGATATTCTTCCTATCATTTCAGCTACACGCCTACTTGTGTGAGATACGACGGAGGCCCTGAAGGATGCTCTTTAACCACTGCTTTGGTCTGATGTGCTCGCTGCTCACCCACCATCCATCCACATAATAACACCTCTAATCAAGCTGTATGCTGACGCTTTGCTTTATGATTTGTTTATATGAACAGTGATACAACAAATCAGGAGAACGGCGGCGGGAATGTAGCTTTGAAATGCTCTGATGAAGTGTAAATTACTGCAGATTTATCTGTGCTATATTCAGCTGTTGAGCTAATGTGGAAACATGTTGTTATGGAGCTCATTGTTTTGCTCTGCAGCTACGGTCTGACGACTTTGTCCCACAGATTTGGCTTTGTTTTACAGATTCTGCCTGGGGGCTTTGGACTGTGCTGGATGAAGGGAGGTTCCCACTTGATAAGTGAAAACAAACTTAAAAGCTGGAAGAAGCCCAAGAGAGGAAAGTCACCTTTGGATGGAGAGAGCACAAAAGAGGCAGGAGAGGAAGGGCGAGCAGTGAAGGCAGTGACCCGTGCCTCTGGAAGAAACCAGAGAATTCCTGGAGGGTATGAAAAATAGCCTTTGACTGTCCTTCACATCTGGAGCAGTCACTCATCTTTCTCCATTTTTATCTCCCCTTGGCTTCACCACCCAAAATCCAAACCACCCACCAGCTTCCCCAGCCGGTCCTGAACTTGGATAGACCTACAACAGCTCCAAAGGCCAGATAAGCACCTCGTATCCACGAAAACTGCTGTGCAAATCTCAAAGGGAGAGCAGTTCTTTTTTAGACAATACAATAATTTTTACCAGACATGAACAAATGATAAAAATCCAAAAAAAAAAAAAAAAAAATCTTAAAGTTAAAGCATCAGAGCTTTAAAGCGTCATGTTAAAACTGCTGTCATGAATCCAGTTTTTATTCTTAAAAGGAAACGAAACATTCCTCGGCAGTCGTCGTGTTCCCGTAGCTTGCCAGGGACTAAATTTGTGTATTTGTGTGTGTGTGTGTGTGTGTGTGTGTGTGTGTGTGTGTGTGTGTGTGTGTGTGTGTGTGTGCGCTGAAGATATATGCGTGTTGTGCTTGCATGGGGTTTAACTGTGGGTGTATGAACAGTGTCATGCTGCAAATCCCTCTCACAATGCCAAACAAGTTCATCACCATCGCTCACCGTGATGAATGATCTAGAGACATTTATGAAAATCACACACAGACACTTCTGAAATTTGTGGTGCCCTCTGCTGTAACTCTGCCACCCACCTACTGACTTAGGGTTTACACAGTGATTCATTTTATTGGGCACATTTTTCACTCTGGAGATTATTATCACAGCTTTTTAAGAGGAGCACTGGCATTATTTGGTAGCCCAGTCGGTTTGATGCGTGTCGTAATGTGTCAAGGAGTAAAAACGTAGAAAAGTTATTTATCTCATCTTGGTTCTCAGCAGGTCACAAATATATGATCCTCCTTCCTCATGTTGTTTTCAAGCTCATCCTTATTATCTGACAGCACAGGACATTCCTGCATGTCATGCACTTCAGCTGTGTGCATTGTCGGCTTGTTGGTTGGTTCTATTAATAGCATTATGGCAGAGACAAGGATCCTCCCCACAGTTGTCTGCCTCAGCGTGGAGAGTGGGCCCAGAGAAGAAAGCCAAGGAGCTGTTTACCCAGCCTTTGTGCTCGGCGGGCCTCACTGTTTGCCCTGTAGGGAGTGCCTCAGCTGGAGGACCTCGCTGTGTGTGGGAGGATGGGTGGGTAAAAGTGGGGTGGCAGGATGAAACAGGGCAAAACGTGAAAGGTGGTGGTGTGTGGGTTTTTTTTATGGTGCAGTGAGCAGGGGTCTGTGGCGTGTCCATGACAGCAGGTGGAACAGTCTATTAAAGAGGCCATGGCATGAAAGACACACGAAGCGAGGTGGCAAGTGTGTATAAGTGTGTGTTTACAGAATGAATGTGCAGAGGGGTTACATACTGGGTGTTTGAGCAAAACGACCACAAACGACACAAAACAACTACAAGAGACTTAGAAGAGATGCAGAGACTGGGAAAGACTTTACTATACAGATATTAAAACAACAAAATATCACATCACGTCACTACAAAGATATGCAGCAGCTACAACTACAAACAGACAATGACCACAAAATGATCGCAGTTATACAAAATACCCACAGAGACTAGAAAAACAACTTCCAAGAAGATAAAAATGATCATGAGAAGATGCAAAACAGACTCTAAAAAACTACAAACAGACATTAATGACCACAAACTGCACAAAACGACTACAAAGAGAAACAAATGACCACAAAGGGACAACACCCAAACAAACCAAACAAAACCATCACAGGGCATGTTGCTCCTATGTAGTTGGACTCCGGGTGGGGAGGGGGGGCTGTGCCCAGGGGTCCATTGTCTCACAGTCCGTCCTTGCATGTGTTTCTGTGCCTGTAATGAAACAGCGATCATTCATGATTTGGGGAGTAAACACTCAGGGACAAATGTCACTTGGTGGATTCCTTCACTGACACACTTCCAGAAATGCTCCAGCTCTCAGATCAGCGGCCACCGCGCTCCGGCTTCACTAAGTCTCTGACGCGCTGTCTTTGAGCACAGTCCTGTGCAGACACAGTATAGCAGCTGTGTGCTAGACTCCCGAGGAGAGAAGAGACCGGAGCGGCGCAGTCTCTGATAACCAGGATACCTGCGTCCAAAGCAAGAGTTGTTGTTTTTTTTTTTTGTTTTGTTTTGTTATTTTTCACAGGAGAGAAGCGCTGGCTTGGAGGCGCTGGCTGTAGCTGCGTAAAGGCGTGACGCATGGACTCCGTGTGTTTATGAGATGTTTTGACCAACAGAGCTGCTTTTTTTTTCCCACTTTGAACTTCACTTTCTAATCCTCCTTAAAGCAGCTGACGCGTAAGAGAAGAAGGAAACAAGACTTTCCCCTGTGACTTCGTCCCAACCAGGGGACGGCGCAGCGTCTCTGCGTGGACGTTTTGACACCGTATCGACCTTGACTTCACTTTAAAGAGACGCAGAACATGTTTTCAGACCTTTCCCGCGGTATTATTTACATATTAGCCATACAAGAAGACAAGACTGGACAAGTTAGTGAAGGTAAGGAAAGGGGAGCCATGCCTGAAAAACTGGCTCCATATGATTAAACGATGGTTGGACGTGAGTCAGCAGAGACGCAGCACGAGTAGCTAATTGAGGACAAATATTTATTTATTTTTTTGACACAAGGACTGTCCGTCCTTCTCTGTCGATCGCTGTGTTGGTTTGTTTATGTCACAAACTCCAAACCTAATTACATTTTACACAGGCGTTACCCTGCATGCACCGCTCAGCTGTCAGCTTTATTTGCCCTAACCTGGAGTTGCCGTCTGCAAAATGTCAAACTTAAGTCATTTGGTCTCGTGTTCTGACATGAAAGACATTTTCTTTAAACACTTCAAACCATTTTCATTTGTTTAAGAGTTTGACTCGTTCCAAGATTTTTCTAGAAACAGCACAGGATGTGGCAGATGCACAGATGACTCCTGATTCCTTTGACATAGAGGCAGCTGATTTTAGAGAACACTTGACTTTGGGAATTTGTTTAACATTTGTGATCAAACGTGAAAAAAAACCATCCCCAGACACTATTTCTATACGGCTCAAGCTCAAAGGCCCGTTGTAAAGCTGGAAAACTGGAAAATATGACTTTAGTTCACAGGTTTGTCTTCAGTATCCATTCTCTCTGTTCTCGTTCAGGGTGTTGAGACTGTGCGTGGAGCCGTGACAGGTCACCGGACAGAGGAAAAGGATTTAAAAAAAAAAAAAAAAAAAAAAAAAAACGACGAGGAGGAGGCGCCTCTCGCGTTGAAGCTGAGCCGCTTTTAGATGGATTCTTCATGTTTGCTTCAGCCTCAGCGGAGACAGCCTGCTCTGAACACTTCCAACTTACCGTGACAGTGAGGTGTAAAACATGACACATCGCAGCGTATGGATTGCCAAAAACATGAGCTGTGCCCAGCGTGGAAAAAGCGGCTCTCGTGTCCTCTCCGGTGCGCGCTTGGAGCAGAAGATTGCGCACAGGACAGCTGGTAAGGCGCCATTCAGATTCTACTAAGCTGTGATTTAAAACAATGTCATTTAGGAACATATCTTTGGATATCTTTATGTGTAATGTCACAGTGACAGCGTGTTTTCAACACTGTTTGATATTTGTTTGCTTTTTGCTTCTCGCTCCAAAGCTCCCTGCACGCACCTGCCATCTGTTTCAGGCTCCTCTGACTCTCAGGGCCACTCTGACCTGGATTCAGTTTAGGATTTAATTTAGTGTTTTTTTGGGAGTGTTTGTGAAATGTAATGTGGGACACAGATTGAGGGGATGTTCGTTCTCTGTGTCTTATGAAGAGAAGTTTGATGGTTTATGGTCTGAAGTCTTCAGATTTGACTCTGAACCGTGGGGAAATGTAGGGAATGATTGTGCTCTTAGATATTTGTGTGTTGTTATGGCTCAGTGGGGGGACCAGTGGCACTTAGAAAGTCTTCCTGTGTGACCTTCATCTCTGGTGGGCACTAAATCTAAATATCAAAGTGTTAGTCTCTCTCTCTCTCTCTCTCTTTCTCTCCCCCTCTCCCTATCTCTCTCACTTACACACACACAGGCCCACAGCTGCCTCCATTTCCCTCCTCTCCGGTGCCTCTGGGGGGGATTATGAGCAGATGAAGTCTTTTAAGCTTCAGGTGTTTTGACGTGCTGGAAATCAAGCATGTTTTCTGTCCTCGGATAAAAGTGTGTTGATCATTGCGGCTTTGCAGGGATGCTGTTTCAGGATCTTTCTCAATATTCTCTCGTCACATTCACAGTTTCAGTTCAAATGGTACTTTCTGTGCCAAACTGTGCAAATTGTCAGGATTTGTCCATTCTGCACTGTAGGACTAGGTGCATGATCCATCACTGACTCACACATTTGCAGATGAACTTTCATACTTTTGCACTGACTCAATGACCCACTGACTCACACACTCGTGTAAATACAGTGTCACTCATGCAGGCAGACGAAGCCCAGTTGGAAGATGGCGAGTCTTAGAGGTTCAGAGGTGACTTCTGCTTTGGTGCTTTATCTTTTTCCTATCCTCTGTGCCTCAGAAGTGCTGTACTTGAAGAGTCTGCATGTGTGCCAGAGCTTTGGCTTCACCTGCGACATGTCACACATCTCCAGAAGGCGCCACTCGCCTAAATGCCTGTGAAATGTGTAAAAACACGTCGTGAAACAGCCTTGTTTTTCTTCGCTTGTGTTTCTTTAAAATCTTAGGCTTGTTCTCAGGCTGAATGCAAGACTATTGCCTCTGATTGAGGCATCTCACGCCCCCCTGTCACACTGCCACAGTTTTCACTTCCTCCAGTCAAAGGTCAGGAGGTCGGCTGCCTTGCAGAGGGTCAGGTTCTGCGGTCCGGCATGTTCTTTTTACCAGCAGCCTCCTGATGTGTGGTCTGGTTTGTTTTAACTGGCATGTGGCTTTACAAGAGCTAGCGTGCCGTTTGTTGGTGTTACGGGTTTAACTCTTTGTTGTTCTGATGCTGTTGGGTTCCTCCTTATGCTCCCAGAGAGTCAGCTAAACACTTGCAATTAAAATGACAAAATAAGTTATCATTATTAATGCTTATTTCTATGAAAGCATTCTCATAAATGCCTTTGGAGCCATTGCGGCTGCAAACAGACTGATGCTGTTTGTTTTTTTTTTCTCCCAGTGGTCTTTATTATTCACTAAGCTTTCAGATGCAGAGCCTGATACTTCACATATTGCTTTTATGTATTTCATTTAAGATCCCGAGACATATTGAGGCTAAATAAATCTCTAATCTTTTGGCTTTCTTAAAACAAATTCACAATAATGCTTGACTTTCTCTGATAATGGATTGTGTTGTGCATTTGCAGGATCAGGATTCTTGTGTTCCTGGGTCATTAAATGGCTCAAAGTCTACGACTAAAAATAATACTTGTTTATATGGAATCACCATAACCAAAAAATAACAGAAAACATGTTTAGCTGAGTTCACAAAGAATATATCAGAGACCAAGTGGGCTATAAACATTCATTTCATATAAGTTAAAAAGATATGGTACCAGATTTGACTACTTGTTAATAAGCTACTAGTGAGATGAATCACTCACTGGATTAACTTGAACAGTTTTAGTGTGACATCGACACATTTTGTACGTTTTCTTTCCTATACCTAGTTTTAGTAGACAGAGCTGGCTAGTTAGCTGGCATAGGAAAAAAACCCAACTATTTCTTCCATACATTGAATTACTGAATATTTACTTTCAAATAATGTTTTGTTTAAGCAATATTATTTATCTGCAAGACGTTAAGGCACCGTACTAAAACTCTGCAAACAATACACTATCATATTTACCACTTTAATACTTGATTTCATGATCTGATAATACACCATAGTGTAAATGTTCTCAAATGAATCGGTAATAAAAGTTGGATCAAACCGTGTAAAGTGATCAAAGTGTCCACTAGAAAAGAAGAAAGAAATTCCTGACACTAAAATAAAAGGTGGAGTGGACTGATCCCTCACTAAGCACAGTGTAAGCACTTAGCAGTATAAGCGCTGTAGCACTGCAGGTACATAAATGCATCATACATAGAAAGCTTCACTGGTACATGCAGCATATTAAGCATATTAAACCATTAAACCAGAGCACACTCAGATGAGTGGAAATCTGTCAGTAAAAGATGGATGTGTGTTCTGTGCAGGGAGCCTTGTCTTCAGCTGTGTCTCAGACCCGGCGTGTAACGTTACTCTGGTTGTTTTGTCCCAGCACTAATGGAGAGAGTGCAGTGAGAGAGATTGATTATGCAACCTGAAATGCCACAGGGCAACTTCAATCTGGAAGTGCTTAAAGTATGCAGCGAACCACAGTGATTCCTTCAGGGAAAATTGAAGGAGGCATGATCTGACAAAAAGGAATTTCAATTTGTTAGATGTATTCAGACAAATTCTTCCCATGCTACTTCTGTTTTTTAGGTCCTTGCTTTTGTAGCAGTGGACATTCTCATGTAAGTATGCTAAGGGAATTAGTTCTTTCTCTGATCTTGAATTGTTTTGTTGTTGCTGAGCTCTTTGGCTTCTTTAAGTTCAAACAACTTAAATTATTTAGAACAAAGCAGCAGTTAATACTTTTGGAGCCGCTGATGAAACATAAACCTAACTCCTGTCCTTATCGAAAAATCTCCCTCCTTAAAACAACTTTTTCTCAAAACGCAGAAGAATGTTAACTAGCCCCGTGCAGTGTTTGTCTGTGAAAGCGTTTTTTGATACAATAAGTTGTATTCTTTTGAAATTAGCAGGTCAGGTTCATTAATCATAGCCTCTAAGGGAGGCTTTGAACTATCAGGCCAGGTCATTAAACCCAGTCTGTCTGGGGCGCGAGCGGGCGACACGGAAACACTTTGGAGAGCACTGGTTCACCCAGACACAAGTCACACTAATAATGGCCGGTGTATGAATACGCGTATGTTTGTGTGTATGTGTGTGTGTGTGTGTGTGTGTGTGTGTATGTGTGTCATTGATGGCCACTTTTCAGAGTGCTCCTCTCAGGATCAGCGTGGGCTTAATTTGGAGAAATAACAACATGAGATGGGAGCAAGAAAAGGTCATGAGGGTGGGGGTATTTCAGGGTGTGTGTGTGTGTGTGAAAAGTAAGGGGTTCTGTGTACATATGTGTGAAATTTCAGTTTTACCAAGTGTGTTTAAGGTAATTGAGGCAGAAAGGCAAAAAAGACTTGTGTTAGGGTAGATACAAATGTGTGTGTTTTCTATCTATTCTTCTTCATCCTTTTCCATTCTGTAAGTGCTGAGGCCCTCACAGCAAAATGAAATCCTATCTTCTGATCATCGCTCTGACACGACTAAACTGTGTTCCCATTTAAGGTGAGGGTCACCCATCCGCTCTCTGTGTGGCTTCCTTTTAAAACCAACTTAATCAGGCAGGAATTCAGGTTATTAGGGTCAGGGACACTGGGAAGCTGTTTCAGTGAGAAACAAAGTGAACGGGAGCAGGGTGGTGAGGACACAGATGTGTCGTATCAGGACGCTGTCTTTTTCTCAGTGCTCATGGGGAAAAAATGGGATGGTAGTGGATGATAGTGTCCTGTCTAATTTACATGATCGAGTCACAAGCTGCTTAAGTCTGATGCACTGTGGGTAGTTGTTGCTGTGTGGATGATTAGCGCTAACTGCATATTACTTCAACTTTCCAGTGACCCTGCACTCTTAATCTTGAAGAGGCCGCTGTGCATCGTGGAAGTTACAGCCGATGTGGAAAATCCTACAGCAGGTTCATTACACTTATGGCTAGGAACCCTTCTCTCTTCTTGTTCTGCAGTCCTCAAACCTGATGCACGTTTTGTTTTTTTGGTGCCGCATTAAAAGATAAATGGGGTTTATCACAAGTCTGTATCATTTTTGTAGTTATGGCCATATTTCCTGGTCCTAACAACAACAATAACTTTAGTTTCATCACCGTAATTGCTGAGATCTGACAGCAGAGTGGCATTACTAAAAATAATTTCAACAGGATAATGAACACAAGCAGTTACATAAGGTTTTAGAGATTTCTTGGCGCCACATGCGAACACAGAATGAGCTGTGAATGGTGTTAGAAAACAACTGCCTGCACACTCTGCACACGCAAAGCAACATTAGCATTTCTTCAGTCATGTTTGTGTCAAAAAAAACAATATTCTCTCTCATTTAGCTCTTCTCTCCACCAGCGCCAGATGAAAATATGCGTCTGTTAAGCTGCTAAATGTTACAGTCTGTTCACCAGCTCTTCTCTAACTGTGTCTGTGTCTGTTTTGGTGCTGAGCAGGTAGTTGCAGTAGATTTGTCAGTGCAAACAGCTGCTGGTTGAGTCATAAAAGCAGGTTAATGACAGCATTGAGAAAAACTGTAAAGTTGTGGGCCCTGAGGCCAAAACAGTTAAAGATGCTGAAAGGCTCCATATATCTGAGGTTAACTATAGATTCAATTGATAATAGGCTAAATGTGTCGCATAAACCAAAACTATAAACCAAAGCTATTACAGCACCTGCTTCACCATGAGAATATGTTTCCATCAGAGGCGTTAGGAGGTTTTGGTGATTGAGATGATGAGAGAGACAGATTCTGTCAGTAACACCATCAGAGCTGTAGTTCAAGTTTTACATGCTGGTCACTGATGACACTTTTATATCCAGTGGAAAGGTTTTGCTTCATTGTGCTTTGTTGTGACCTGCACTTTGATGACCTGCAGTAAATCTGTGCACATGTGAGGGTGTTAATCCAACACTGTTACACTTCAAACATATTTTTCTACAGGAAGAGCGATCATTGATGCTAGTGAAGAACCATTAGACATGTTTTTTCTCTGCAGCACGTCTCTTTAGTGTGGAGAGAAGGCTGCAGAGTCAGTAAGATAAATCACTATTCACTCAACAGGAAAACAATAAGTCTACCTCTAATGAGCTCCAGGTTGTGCTGTCTGACTCTAAAGGCAACGCCTCAAAGAGGTATTGTTTTCCATAACACTTACCCTGCACAGCTGATAAGCAGCAAAAAAACAATCACCACAATGTCAAATATGCATCTTAAGGTTGCATTAATTGTTTTTTATGAGCTGTAAGCACATCAGGTATATATTTATCATGTTATAAAATAGACACGGTAGCAAACAATGGCCTATTTATGCATCCAGAAGATAAACATCAACATCTGCATTTATTTGGTGTGATGTTTGTGTCCCCCTTTTAGCTGCATTTTTGGTTTTCTTCTACTCTGAAGGAAATATCTGCCTCTTCAGACGCTAAATTGTGCTCTGCTTGCTAACTGAGTCTGTCTGCTGTTTGGAGATGACCAGGTGGGTTTGTCGTAACTGAAAACAGCTTCCTGTTGAGTCCAAAAACAGTGCTAATGAGAGCAACCACAACAGTAAAGCTACAGGCTGTCAAACTAAAATGAGACACTAAAAGTTAGGTGATCATTTCCTGTGGGTTACACATATCCATTTGATTCATTGCTAATATAAAACTATCGATTACAACAGCTTTAAATGTTTAAATAAGGTTAATCTGGCCAGGAAATTGATTTACAACTCATTATTGTTATCTTCTGTAGAAAAAAACTATAATACTCCATTTTTGATTGAAATGTCCAAGTCCAATCAGTTATGCAGTCGGAAACAAAGAATGTGAGAAACTGCATCCACCAAATCTTACACATTTTAACTTGCTAAACATGTTTAGCAAACAATAATTATCAAACATTTGAATCACTCTGAGTAGTCAATTAATTGGCAATTCAGAACCAAACAGCTAGTGAGTAGTGTCTTGGCCATCGTGACAGAGGTTAGAATCAGACTCTGGCCCATGTTAATCCCAGTCAGTCCGGCTGAGCCCAGCAGAGTTTCCCTCCCTGCATGTTTGTGTCTCATGCTTCACTGTCTGGCCTGAAAGGATCTCAGACACCCATACACTCAGATGTTGTCAGTTGCTTAATAAAACCTCGTGGTGGGAGAAAAGCGACACGGGCTGAGGTCATAATGATTTACTCCTCTCTTCACCACCCTCCTTCAGGCACTGTAGTGTCCACACCTCTGATTACTTCAGGCCCCTGTGTGTGAGCTCGACTGTGAGCAAGATAGAGTGTACCTTGTGTGTTGTGGTGGCAGAAATTGCATGCGTGTATGGGTTTAGGTGGGGGGCCTCTCTGCCTATCTGAATCCAGGCATGGGACCTGCTATCTGTTTCTCATTTTGGAGGCGCTCTGTGGTTTTCCAGCTGTGACAGGTCTCAGAGTGGAAACTGGCACTAACGAGCAATTACATCCTGCCTGCCTGCCAGGGATTATGGGATTACGGACTGACCGAGCTCCAGTCTGCGCTTTCTGCACTCTCATTGTGTCATTCCCTTGCTTCCCTGTGTTCACCTTATCTCTGCTTTAGACTACCCCCATTCACTGGTTCAATTATCTTTTTTTCTTATTTTTCTATCCTCTGGACAATAGCCCATTCTCTATTTTTAATTCTCTCTGCTCTTATCATGTGCTTTTTTATTATCTTGTTCCCTTTTGTCGCTCCTCCTCTAGCTTTTTCCTCCTTTCACTCAGTCCTCCTTGCATAGTTAAAACATGCTGTCATTAACTGCTGAAGAGTGAAATTGGTTTAGTCAGGAAGGGGAAGAGAGCACAAAGAAAAATCTATTTATTGTCGATGAAATTTAAATGTAGCATGATGTATACAAGAAAGGATCGGAGATGTGAATAAAGCACAAATTTAGTGTCTAAAAAGTCTTTAAAATGAGTTTAAGTATTAACTTTATATATATAAAACCCCAAATCACATCATCAGATTTGGCCCAAAGGACTTTTCTTAGACCTGATACAGGTAAAGATAAAAAAGCACTCACCTAATCAGAATGGGAGTATTTCCTCGTCTCTTGTACGACAGACTGAAAAGATATTAAACGTGTCCACAGAAGTCTACAAGGACGATTAAAGC
The DNA here is from genome assembly GCF_900324485.2 of Mastacembelus armatus. NCBI lineage: Eukaryota > Metazoa > Chordata > Actinopteri > Synbranchiformes > Mastacembelidae > Mastacembelus > Mastacembelus armatus. The sequence goes on along the minus strand of NC_046649.1, from coordinate 10,163,391 downwards.
AAAGTTACAAAACCTGTTTTCATACTGCTCTGGGTGCATATATGCAGAGCTGCATGTACAGCAGATATCATCGTACTGTTTTGTGAGACCTTCGTAGATTTCTCAGGGTCTGGTAGTGATCAGACGTCTCTACCTCTCTCGCCTGCGTCTCCTCTTACATTGCAGGTGTCTTTTATTGAGCCGGCGGTGATTTAATATACTCTTGTTTTTCACTTCGCTCCTGCAATCAGGCAGTGTGGTAGTGACAGGTTAAAGCTGGAGGTCAGAGCATTTGATGTGCATGCGTCTTTAATAGGCGGTTATTATCAGGTAGGTATAGCTCTTAGTGAGAGACCAAACACCGGAGCTTTCTGTTTTTTGAGGTGGGAGATTTATGGAAGCTCAGTGGGCAGAGCTCAGGTCTGAGGGTGTAATATTATACAGTAGGCACACAGATTGCTAATCAAAAACACATTTATGTTGTCCTGCTTCCTTTCTGCCACTGTGAAAAAAATGGTGTTAATAATAGTATCAGTAACATCTTTAAAAGTAATATGAGGGAATGATTTTATTATACATACTGCCTTAGAGACTCAGAGTTATGAGGAGAGTTATGGAGCCTTCAAGCGAAGGAAGAAAAAGCACATAGCGAAGGAAAACACACATATGTTTTAGTGTTTTTCTTTAGTTTTTTTTTGTCCATTTGAGCACAAGGGAAGTTGAATAAATTGATCTTTAATGGACTACCTAACATTTGTGATAGCCTAACCACATCATATCATGTGATTTTCACTAGAGTCCCAGGCTGTAGAGACTTGCAGCTAATCCTAGTCTTAACTTCATTTTGACCAAATATGTATTTGCTGCATTTTAGGGCAGTAGCCAAATGATGTAATATCAATAAGATAATGGTCCAAATGCTGGCAATTGTGAATAAAGTTTCTTCTAATATCCCTGCTTTTTAGTGCTGCTGCTCAGTGCACGTAATATTCAGGGAACTGATGTTACTTTCATGCTGACAGCTTCACTTTTAAAGTGGATACTCTGTTGTTTTTAGCTCATAAATATCTCCCAAACAAAATGCACATCCGTCCTCTCCAAGCACTTAAACAGTATTTGGAAAAGCAATTCAGAAGATCAGAACAGTCTCTGGAAATAGTATCTGGCTCTGGCTTTTGGGTTGTCCTTGCTTCAGGAGGGTTTACCCACTTAACAAACTGTGAACAACAACTGGAGCGCAGAGGACCAACAATGAAAATGGAAGGTGACAAGAACTCCACTCTCCCTGCTGCAGACAAGCAGCCTGATGGACAAACCCAAGCCTTTAATCAGCCAAACAAGGAAGAAACACATGCTCGGCTTTCTAAACACACATAGAAAGAAGCACATGTTCCGTGTTGGATATGAAACTGTACATACACACACCGTCAGTGGGCTTGTGTCAGTCTGGAGCTCTTCAGGACCAGTTTCCCACTCCATCTTCTCCTCCTCTGCCCCCACCCGCCTCATCCCCTGAAAAGGCTGGAGGCATTGGGCTGTAAACAGCTCCAGAGTGCTGGGGTGAAATGAACCAGTAGACAGGCCCATGTAGACTCCCAGCCTGCTGCTCTAGAAGGGGCTAAACACTCGCAGCTGTGTCATTAGAGACTCAGAATGGCACCTCTCCTGAGACACAGAGAGGATCTGTAGCTCTCTGTCCTGCGCACACTGCTGTTAGGCTTTAGATCAGCTCAGAGACAGAGGGAATCGAGGGGCCGAGAAGTCAGCACAGTTTGGTTTTATATTGCAGCAGTGGTGTATTGTCTGTCTGTCCGTCTGTCCGTCTGTCCGTCTGTCCGTCCGTCCGTCCGTCCGTCTGTCCGTCTGTCTGTCTGAATTATGTTCAGCTGGTCTCTCCTTGTCCTCTTGTTCTCTCCCACCCCTCAGTGTCTGTAACTTCGCTTTCTCTCATCTTTATCACAACTGGAACATGAAGGGCTGCATAAATGCATCCACAGGTCTTATCGTCAGCCGTGATCCGTAAACCTTTTGTCAGTCTTCCATCTCACTGCATAGACAGAACCGATGAGATTGTTTTTGACTGTTAAATAAACATGGGTACACTACATATCGGTCAGATCTGCAAACGCATGAACAGTACACGCTCGAATACATTACTATGGGCATACAGTGTTGCTGTAGTTCAGTGCTGAGGTTATACAAGATCTCTTAGAGATGTTAGATGTGGTTTCAAAGCTGTTGGAAGGATCTGTGGGCAGTAGGCTGTTTCATCAGACCAACTTTGCTTTTCAAAGTAGAATTCACAAAGTAAGAGAAGAAAGAAGGAGAAAGAAAAGTGAAAGGGTAAATAACAAGGGGGAGAGAAGACAAAGCATACAAACCACAGAATATGTAGGTAAAAAAATGTAAACGTGGGAATTGTGCACTGGTTGGATTTTATCTGTAGTTTTTAACCCTTACTTTGGAACAGTCCCCACAGCTTTTTATATAAAATGAATCAACAGTGATCATTTAAGTTATGCAATATAAACATTTGCTTGTTCTGGCCTTTCAAATAGATTTTCCACTATAAATTTAATATACATGGATGAGAAGTCCTTAAATGGATCAGAAAATCTTTAATTTGAACGTCCACATTTCCAGACGGACTGTACAAACTCAGCCTGATCAAAAGCTCCAGAATAGCTACCAATGACATAGATATCATTTAGTAAACCAAGATTAACAATTAACAGTCGTTCTCAGCTTCATGCACAAATTTGGGATTTAATAAAGAAGGCCAGCAATTTGAAGTTTTTCTATTGGCCTCTGAAAAATTTCAGGGCATTTCTTAGTGTTTTCCTTCAGTGTGTTAACTTTTTTCATGAATTACTGATGTTTCAGGCCTAAAACAAAGGAAAAAAAGACGTTCTTTGGCTGAGGCGTCTGACATAATTTAAACTTTGCACACAGTGATCACAAATAAAACCTCCTTTTTTTGAATCCCCAGCCACAAAGTTTGGAAACCAATGGGCTAAACAATTTAACAAAAGAGATCAACAGGTTTTCTTCAAGTGAGTTTTACTATAATACTCACATGTCTGTAAGTACATTTAAATAAATTGTTGATACTGGTTCATTCTGGGTGTGTAGAGATTCCTTACCAGCACACCTGCAGTGTAAAATGGTAGGTGCAAAGTCTGTTTAGGACCAAAATGATTAGGCTATAAATTCATTACACTTTTTAGAAGAATAGTTCTGTAAATGGCAATTTCTGTCTGTCTAGCACTTTGGTGCAGACTGAACAGGTCAGTATTGGACTGATCGAACATTTTGTACAGACGTTCGTGTCCCCAGAGGACGTGTCCTAATGACACTGGTCATCACCTGACCTGTAGCTATACCTTTTTGTAGAACTGAGGCATAAATAGATGAGGAGTGCAACTCCCATGTTTGAAGTACGTGATGCTCTGACCTCCGCTGAGTTTGATGTGTGGGGGGGCCCTTAAAAGAACCTCATGACCTCATGTTACAGCACCCTGCAGCCAGCAGTATCCCCCACACTGCACGTACTATATATAAACATCTGCATCCGTGACACTTCTTATCACCTGTCCTGCATGTCTGTGGTTTTTGTCTGGGACCTCCGTGAAGTGCTCTCGCTATGCCTGGTTCCCCCTGCTTGTACCTCTGCCACAGGAATAACCCTGAAGAATGCCTTTGACAAGATGCTGCCTTTTGTTGCCGGACTGTGGCTGTTTGCATGGATGTATGACCCGACAAGCCAACACTAGCCACACTAGCTGGCAGCAAACACTGGTCTTTTACTGAAGCAGCAACAAACACTGGGACGTGATTTATGTGACACGTTGGCTTGCTTGGGGCCCTGCTGGGGTGGGTTTTTTTTTTTTTTTTTTTTTTAACAGTATTCGGACAATTGGAAATGTATAGACATTATATTGCCCGCATGTTGTGCCTTTAGTTTATGTTACCCTTTTCATAGGGAGTTCTGGGAGGAGGAAAGTTGACAGAGTGTAGGCTTGTTCTTGTTCTTACATTCCTCTTTCCTTCTCTTTCTCTCCAGGTGGGACCAGATGGAGGGTTTGGAGGAAGGACAGACAGGAGATTACTTCTGTAATGTCAGCGAAGGCCAAGGTCTGTCAGATTGAGACATCGCCAAAAGAGCACCCTGAAACTTTCCTCTCCTCTTCCTCTGCTTTTTCATCCTGTCTTCTATTACTTTGTATACTCCCCATCTCTGTCGTTCTCTCACTCTGCATATTTTCCCTTCACGTATATGAATTCATATCCGCAAATAATGGCAAGCCTCATAATTTTTCATTTCCGCTGCACAGACCATTATAAACCAGATAATCAGTTATGTGTAGGTATAAATTGTTAATGAAATCTATACCCACAAGGCTCAGAGCTGAGCTCTCCACATCAGCACAGATGCTTTCATTGCTAAATTATAAGCCAGTGGCCGAAAGCTTGAGCCAGGGTGAAAAGACAGCAGAGTTATTTGACTTAAGTATTAGTAGTGAAGCATAAGGGGGATCAGTTTTAATGAAATAGGTTTAAGTATAAGTACTCCTGTAATTCTTTTGAAGATTTATGTGCTCTTATGAGTATTATCTAATTTTCTTAATCTGTTGTTATATCCCTGAAGTACTTTGTCTTCTAAGCTGGTACTCTATATTTAATGAAAGTACCAATATGGCATCATGATTCTTAATATTTTAAATATTTGGCAGCAGTTTTCCTATGTAAGAAAGCTTCACTTAAAAACTGTAACCCACTCTGTAGTTCTTGCCTTTCTAAAAGTACTTGATATAGTTGAAGTAGTGCAATATATCATCAGAAATCCATGAAAGGGAGTATTTTGGTTATATTTTGGGAGAACTACTGTAAACTAACCGTATACCTAATTGCCCCAAATTTGATACCATTCTCATGTCTGTAAACCAAATCTGAAGCTACAGCCTGCACCTAGTTAGCTTAGCTGAGCATAGTGAATAAAAACAGGGGAACAGCGTGATTCTGATAAATTATGTATTTACAAATAAGAATTATTATTGTCATTGTGATCAAACATAAAATTCCCATATGAAGGAAGAGTTTCTAAAGAATCAGTAGAACCGTATATCACTCTCTTAATTTGTGTCTTTCCAAAAGTAACTGAATAAGATGTGTCATTAAAAATATACTTAAAGGCACAATGTGGAAAATGTGAAACATGTAGTGGCATCTAGTGGTGAGATTAGTGGCATTTCTACTGTAGAAACATGGCATGGCTGCCTCCATGAAAGGAGACCCCCTCCCTTTTGTAGATTAAAAAGACTCATGCTAAGATTAAGAAATTGTACTTGTTTATGTTTTACACACTAATAACAACATGTTTATGTTATAAGATGATAATACAAAGCAGCTTAACAAATGACTTATTTCATAAAGAACTAAAAGAAGTACCAGGTAATCGTAGCAAATGTCTACTGTCTGAAAACCAGTTCTTGACTTTTTTTTATTCATCATGCTAACCTTTAGCTAAATTATGCTAATTTTTTTTTTTTGGGGGGGGTGTTTCCATCTGTCTGCTCACATGTGTCATCTGTCTCTTGTAGGTGCTGCTCTGGGTGCTCCTCTCTCTGCTGCCTCTGGTGGAAGGGGCTCATATAAAAGCTGCTGCTGGTGTGGGATCAGATTCAGGCCATGCTGTGGGCCTGCTGGGAGGACAGGAGGGGCGAGAGCTTCCTGTGACACTGCCAGAGGTGGTGGAGGACAAGGACCAGGAAGACGACAGTGACCCTTACTCTACTTGGCATGCTCTATACGGTACAGCTCTTATGAAAGTGTCATCTACAGTACATCTTCAACAGGCAGTCATCTAAGTTCATTTACATGGGATTTAAATGGTTATGACGAGTCTTTTAAACAGCAGAAGGAAACTACAATCTGCAACAGAATTGTGAATTACTCTAGATAAATGCTGACTTTAACTGTCTCTGTCTACCACTCCTCTTTCCTCTCCATTTTAGACCCCTTTGTAATGGAAGAAGTGGATGACCATCCCAGTAGTCGCTGGGCGGGGCGCTCTCCACGATCGTCTGACCCCACAGAACCTCAACCCAAGGGATCACAGAAGAAAAAGAAGAAGAGGAAGAGGAAAGAACAGGAGGAAGAGACAGTAAGAGATAACAAAGGTAGGGGTAAAAACAGGCAGCCAAAGCAAAGCAGCAGGGACTGCCGTGTGGAGAAGAGAGAGATGAGGGTTCGGGACTTGGGCCTGGGGTTTGACTCAGATGAGATTGTCCTCTTTAAGTTTTGCGTTGGCTCATGCCAGTCTTCGAGAACAAATTACGACCTGGCACTGAAGGCACTGCTGGAAAATGGCTCACTGCCTCGCCGCAAGGTCAGCAGCCACCCCTGCTGCCGGCCCGACCGGTATGAGTCGGTTTCCTTCATGGATGCCCAGACCACGTGGAGGACCATCCAGTCATTATCGGCCGCCAGCTGTATGTGTATGGGCTGAAGAAATGACTGAGGGAACATTGGTGTCACCCATCCTGAAGAGTGAGGAGTCAAGAGGCTCAGGGTGGATGCAGATTCCTGAAAGGCTTGAGAGTAGGAGACAGCCATAGGGGGCGCTGTCACTCGGCCAAAGCAGAGGAAGCGATGGAGGCCATGTGTTGGCTTCCTGATGTGTATTAAAGAGGTGTTAGCGCAGCTGGACGTTTTGAGGGCAAAGGGCAAAGTCAGAGACTGAGGAGGAGGTCACCAGGGAGTCACAGTCTGGATTCATTGTTTGCTCATCAAAGGATAAATTGTTTTCAAAGGAATAATTGCTAACTGATGCAGACCAGCTTTTACTCATAAAAGAGACTCTTTATGTGAACGACTGTTTTAATGTTTTATATGGGCGTGACCTGAAGGCTAAAGCTCAAGAGATATAAACAAAAGACAGAGTTAAAGGACTGACACTCTGTTTATATTAAGACTGATATGATGTTCACTATTACTCACAGTGAAACCAGCTCTTAACAAGCATTCAATATCTTTATCTTTTTTTTTTTTTTTTTTTTTTTACACAAACAGGGACAGTTTCGTTTCTATGTTCAGGTGAACTCAGCCAAATGGATGCCATGCATCTTCATGTATTACTGTATAAAAGTAAAATATATTTATTTCTGATAAATTATTTATTTATTATAGCTTCATATGAGAGCTGTTTTAATAAACTCTATATTGCAGATAAATATCTATTTATTGCCAAGATTCAGATTTCACACTAACAGTTACTTCTACTCGCATACAGTACGGACAGTTTTCTTCTAAAGGTGCTGATTTTTATACTCATTCAACGCCATCAACAACTGATTCTGAGCACATCCATTAAAGATGTCTTAAATTAGTTAATTAGCTAATTAGTTAAAAGCTCAGTGTCTCTCAGCCACTTCATCCAACATGTTTTAAAAATATTTAGTCATATAATAGATATCACAAACAAACTGGTGTTCTCACTGTTAAAATGTGTTTTTTTTTTTTCTCAAAACGCCTCATACTTGAGTCTGACAGCTGATCTCTAGTTTTGCAGTTAATTCTGGGTAATGATTGTAGCTTTTCCACACCATAACTGAAACAGTCACTTTTATATGTCTTCAATGTACATACAACAAACAAATGAAACGTTTATATAACAGGACCTCAACATTTCTCATTTTAAAGGGGTAGTAATTTAATTCACTCACACACCCCAAACACATTATTATTATTATTATTATTATTATTATTATTATTATTACATAAAGTTTCCTTTATTTTTGTATGGCATTAACCTCTAAAGAAATAAAGTTTTTTTAATATATGTCTTGATGTCACTATTTACCTCATTCATTACACAAGTTCAAACTGACTTCAGATGAATGCTCTCAACACCTCCACCTTTTTAATCCAGCTCAAGACTTTTTGTGTTATAGCGCCACCTGCTGGTGTCAAGTTTAAAGCAAAATTTTATCCTGTTGTCGATTTTGAACTAAAAGAAGTGTAGCTCTCCTGCCATCTGTCCATAAACTGAACTGAAACAACTGGGATAAACCTTTATTTCTCTGCACAGACCCAGACATCCAGCAAACACCACTGATCACACAACTTACAGCAACAGTATATATCATTTCTTTTTCCCCCAAAGGCTATATGTCCACTTTGGCTGTTTGCAACTGCAAATATCAAAATGCTGTAGACAAATGTGTAATATCAAACAAGATTTAACAAGTTTACATTTCGTTTTCTCAACACTGTTGGCACAGAGTGAATTAGCAGCATGTAAATGTATGCATTAGCATGTTATGAAATAAAGCATAACAACAGCACATAGTGGATTAAAACGTACTGCAAATGGCACATATGGATTCTCACAGTACATCACACTCTTCAAATACCACTCCCTTTATTTGTACCCATGGGGTATGATCACATTTTGTTTACATTTCCATGTTTGGGATTTGTCACCACAAAGACAATCTAGTGGCCTGTTTGTATACTTTCAGAAAAAGTTTTATTATAGGGCAGATTCAGATTGATTCACAAAAGTGACCTGACCATTGATATTGTGCCCCAGCTATAGTCACTGCACATAAAACACATAAAGCTGTAGTTGTGTTATAATTGCACACTTGATACTGAAATGAAATACTTGAACTGAATCTAGACACATTTCTGCAGCGGGTTGACTCCTTATTAGTGCGGTAATGTTGTAGATGTCGGATTCGTTCAGAGTTAGTTGCCAAGCGCTGTTTCAAGTGTTTCCTTCGTGTAAGCTGATAGAGCTCTTTGGTGTTTCAGTGTGGAGTTCAGCACATGGCAGAGCTGATTTTTCTCAGCTGAACTGCTGTGCAGATGTGACAGCTGCCAGACTCTAAACTAATGTTAGACAGATAACAAATGTCCATTAATTAAATGCATTTCGCAGACTGACAGGAGCTCGGTGTGCTGAATGTACAGGTGACAATGTCCGCTCTTTTAACGCGAGCAGTGAGGAGCGACGTTGCGCCGCTTCTTGGAGACTCATCCAAGACCACTTCCTGCTTGGAAGAAGCTGCTGTTTCCTCCTCACACCCGAGAATCGCGGACGACTCGACTCTGAACGGGTGAAAGTTGACTCGGGCGGTCTCGTAGTCCCACGCTTGTCTCATGGCGAAGTCCGCAAAGGATTTATTCTTGACTGACAGCTGCTGTTCTGCGTCATTCTTGAAGCTGTCTGTGCGCAATGACGCGTAACTGGTGTCATTGCTGTTTAAAGACCGCGGGGAGTGTTGACCTCCTACCCAGCCAATGTTGTCACTGCGACGGTCATTAACTCGGGTCACTGCCCTTTTCAGGTTCTGGCAACCCTTTTGCAGCAGGTTCTTCCGGCACAGAATGTACACCCAGGGGTCCAATATAGGGTTGAATGAAGCGAAGCGGATTGCAGTCAGGTCGCTCCTGTAGTCAGGTTTCCCCCCAGAAGAAATATAGGCGGGGTCATACAGCTGGTTAACGAAGAGTCGCACCTGTCAGATAAAAACACGGAGACAGGGAATATCTTAAGTATTAACATCTCAAAGAAAACAGACAACAATGACTACACACATGGGACGTGCCATGAGCAAATATTAGAATAGCCGCAGTAAAATAACTTCGTGTCCTACCACTAAGGGAATGGAGCAGACGAGGAAAACGATAGTCATGAAGATCAGAAGCCAGAACATTTGGATCTCCGCCGCTGAGGTGACCGAAGGCAACCGGGGGAAGCGTCGACGTGGGCCTCCCACCTCACACAACTCCGTCCTGACTATTCCTGTCCTCTGGTTCATCCCCACCAGCGACCTGCACACCGCCAAGTTACAAAGAACTGTCACTGCGATCAACAGGAGCATCACGCCGCCGTACAGGAAGGAGTAGCAGGCTCCGACTGGATCCATTGCCCTCCAGTCCAGAAAGCACCAAGTCCCAGGAAAGTGCCTCACGTGCTGGCCGAAGCCAAAACTGGGCATAATGCACAGTACAATGTTGGCCAGGTAGATGACCAGGAGCGCGAAGCGCGCCATTGTCCGGTCTATGTGCTGGGAGTAGAAATACGCGTGGTTTATGGCCGCGTATCGCTCCACAGCCATGGCGCACAGGATGGACATCCCGGCTGAGCCAAAGAACAGCATGGAGAAGGAGAAAAAGTGGCAGAGCAGCGCTCCTCCTGGCCAACGACTGGCCACATATGTGGCGATCACCACCGGGCTGGTGAAGCATGTGCCCAACAGATCTGTGATGGCCATCCCACAGACCAGAGTGTAGAAAGTGGTTTCCTTCTGCTCCCTTTTGGAGATACACAGCACGACTATGGCGATGAGGTTCCCCAGGACTCCTACGGCGAACATTGTGGCTGAGGTGACCAGAGACTTGGACTCCAGCCGGAGCGAACTGTGGTTGTGGCTGAGAGAAAGAGCCTGCAGCGGCTCAGAAACATTCGTGTCCAGGTCCCCAAAAGGAAGGGTGTCGTTGATCATTGTTAAAACCAACAATGCCCAGATGTTAAACTGCAATAAAAAGTGCGTTACTCAAAATAAATAAAAACTAACTTCATTATTATGTCTTGAACATCCTTTTCCAGACAGGTTAGAAAGTGCATTGCTCTGAAGTGGTACTATTCCGTTTCTTTGTCGCTTCCAATGCGCCAGTAGAAGCTGTGTGTCTGTGTGTACGTCTCTCAGTGCTGCGGGTTTCCTATTTAAGCTGTGTGCTGATGTCAGGAGAGTGACGCGCGGGCTGTAACCGCGAGGATCCAGGTTTTAGGATCACATTTAGGCGGATAAAGAATCAATATTCAACGCCTTTTCTCGTTGCTCGGCGCGTATTAGCCACAGAAGTAAACCCAAGAGCAAAATGCCAACATCTGGACTGGTATCATCTAGAGCAGAAACTTCCAAATCTGCGTTCGTCTTGTTTGTATAACGAAACAATGACACAGAATCATAATAGAATGAGCAAAGTGACAAGCACAAGCAGAAAACATTACTCTTAAGAATCGTTTTTTTACCTAAATTTGTTTGACGGTTTCTCATTCTTAAGCCTTTACAATAAAAACTACTTTACATGGTCTGGATTGAAGGTCTTGGTGCATATGAAGGTCCACACATCCAGCTGAGATGACAACATGCCCGGGAATGTGGGGATGCGATGGCTCAGCACAGGGACACGGGAATTGTAAAACAATGGCGGTCACTAGGTTGAGAAGGTCAGTTAAACAAACGACAGTAGTTACTATCATACTTACATGATCCAAAATTTAAAGTATGGAAATGGTGCAGATCACGTAATTGATCCTAAATTTCAGCACCAAGGTCAGCGCCTCCAACACAGTCAGTACCATGAACAGAGAGACTCAACACGCTGCAGCAAGACCAGCAATTATCCTGCTATTATCGATAAGTGATCAAGGTGTGGTACAGTCATATCTTGGAAATCGAAATATTCATTCATTCTTTCATAAATTCTTACGTTTTTAGCTACTTGTTGTGCTGACATTTAAAATGTTGCCAAATATTTTAGAACAGAATTTGACCGAAAAAGTCACATGACCAATTCACTAATTGATGTTCCCCTCAATTGCATCTTAAGATGTTTGCTGCTGCTGATGTCAGCACAGCTGGAGCCCGCAGCGCATGTTGTTATGATCTCCATGGACTAGATAGTTCATTAAAACATAATGAACAAAACTTAACAGAGATTTGTAAGTCTATAACTAAACCTAACCCTAAGTATGACCATGTTTAGGAGCAACGTCATGCATGTTATTGGTCTTTGACATTTTTAATGTAGGCGTGTCTGAAATCGCCTCTTGGCGAAAGGGTGTTTCCCAAATATTGGTCCTCAGAGCAGTAAGAGTTTTGGGACAACCGTCAGCATGATGGACCAGAAGGACTTCTGGGTCGAGGACAGATGAATGAGCTCATAAGGGAATTAGAAAACACTGTTAAAAACCACAGAAACAATTACAGTTGTGCCATAAATTCACAAACCCCTGGCACAGTTTGAGAAATATTGGCCATTTTTTGTAAAATGTGTCTACCTTTCTAAAACTATAATAACAACTGGTATTAAAGATACTTTCTGACCACTTTCCTTACGAAGAAATGTTTTCTAGATCATCAGTGATTTCAGTATTTCTCAAGCTGTGCCAGAGATATTTACATTCATGAGCACAAGGTTATGTTAATGTTTAATCTAATTAATTCCAAGCAGAAATTGAACTACAGCCTGACTTTTGCATTGAAATCTCATTAATGGCACAGCTATCAAAAACTGCTACTCCAACCATAGCCCACCAGGTACATCTCCTTTCAATGAGCCTCAGGCTGCACCTACCAGGGCAAACCTGGAACCAAGTTTGTATAGACCTGCTGTGAAAGCTAATCGTGCACCAATTATGCATGAATTGAGAGTGTGAATTGAATGTAAATGACACCGGATAACGCATTAGTGCACTATGAAAATATAGCCAGGGAGGTCTCTGTAGCAGCTCTTTGTCCTCCTTTATGTTGTGAAGATGTAAGTCTCTCAGCTAACCCACGCATTGGCAGGGCAGTTCTGCTGAAGTCTTGCTTCAGAGTGGCAGTATGTTGGCTACTACAGCTGTAATGAAATGTTTTTATACATATAAGTAAATAATATATAGTAGTATGAGTAAAATGTAGTTAAATCAAAATAATGCACAATAAAGGTCCCTGTGTGTGTCATAATCTGGATTATAAGTATATTATTACTCATACATAAAACGCAGCATTGCACTGTAACAGTTAATATATGTGTGAAACACTATTTTCACACATTGTCATACCCATAGTTTATTTTATGAGTTGATCACATGTTTTATATAGAACTTGCAGTTAAACTGTGAAATAAATGTAGTGGAGTAAAGATATAAAGTAGTACACACTGACAGTGATTGAAGTACAAGTACCTCAAAATTGTACTTGAGTATATACTTGTATATACTTGAATATAGTGCTTCAGTGGGCTACTACATTCCTTTGTTAATGGATGCATGAATTAAGTGATCAGCTTTAATTTAATGAAAACAACATTGTTGCTTCTAAAAAACTGACACAGTATAGATGAATGTGTATTAGAGGTCTATTGCAATATATCTTAACTTTAATAATTTACAGCACACACAGCCAGAAGACGTGACACACTCTCCCATTTGACTGGAGGTGTATAACCACACACACAAAAGCAATTCCTATTAAGATGTGTGTGAGCAGTTTGTGGCTGGCCCCATGTCCCTCAGGTGTCATGTGTAGAAAGAGGGAATGTATTTTTATGTGTGGGCACAGAGCCACTGATGTCTTTGGGTTATTGCAGCTGGAGGGAAGACCCTCACTCACAAATACACACACAAACCCTCACACACCCAGCAGGCATCTGTTCATGAGAGGAGAAGAATCCATTTACACAGAGAGATAGAGCCTTAGCCTCTGACTCAGTCTATCATTAGACAGACCTTTCCCCCACTGTATATGATGAATTCTTTCATTTCCACTGATTAGATCGTACTGCTGCTGCTGTATGAGTGTGTGTGGCATTGTGTTTCTATACTTATGGCGGTTATAAAACATATAGCCCACTAACACTGTGGGGACTTGCCTCCCTCATGTGTATTGGAGTGAATCACTGAATTTAGGCTGATGACTTGGGTTAAGAGATGAGGGCTTATTAACTAGTGGTTATGGCTCAGGTTTGGGTAAGCCTGGGAAAATAAATGTAAGTCCATGTAAATTCCCCCTAAGTGATAAAAACAGAGAGATGTGTGTGTGTGTGTGTGTGTGTGTGTGTGTGTGTGTGTGTGGTAGAGAGAGAGCCATTGCTTTTCTCACCCAGCACATATATGATTTACAGGGATTCCCCATTTAAATTACAGGAAATTAATCTTTTCCCAGAACCTCTAATCAAATGTCCTCATTGGGTATGTGTAGTCTGGATGCTGGTGCAATGATACAAACACTTTCATTAAGATGGATGTTTATATGGAGCTGGTCTCACAGTGTTAATGGTTTGGGTGGACATTTCAGTTGTAGTACATCTCAGTTCTCATGGTGCAACAATAGCGAGAAGCTTTGGAAAATTTTCAGCTTATTACATATAACACACTGTCATTGATTTGCCGTCTTGTGGAGAATCGATATGCAGTTTGAGTATTGTGTAGTTTGTAACAAATTCACAATAAAAAAAACATAAATGAGTGTTATTATACTGGTCCTGACATGCAATTAAAACAATTGTTTTGTTAACCCATAGTTAATTTGATTTTATTTGATGTTTGTGTTTAAGGTAGAATGGAGATGATCACAGTTCTGACCTTATGAGCTAAAAGTGAAAAACTAATCAGGAAGATTTGTGTTTGTTTGGCATGCGATGTCTCAAGCTTACGGGCTGGCTTAAAGGAACAATTCAGCATTTAGCGTAGGGTAATGCTTTTATTCTCTCCCTAAGCGTGCAGCCAGCAGCCACTCAGCTTAGACCAAAGACTGGAAACATCTAACACAGCTATGACCAAACTGGACTTAGGCTTCCTTACATCTTTTTTTGTTTAATTCGTATAAAAGCTGAAGTAAAGAAATGGTTCGGCTCGCAGCGAAAAGATAACACCCCAGCTCAGTGGCCCCTAGTAAAATCCTCAGCTATTTTACATTGGTAAGCAAGATATAACATTAAATAATGTTTTTCCTTGTTTGCAGTCGTTATGCTAAGCTAAGCTAACCAGATAGCTTCATATTGATCATAAAGACTAGAGCGTTGTATTGATCTTCTCATGTAACATTTGACAAGAATGCAAATATTTGTCTTTCCTATTAATTAAAAAAAAACAGAAACATTTGTTCTGTTTTCATTTTCATGTAGAGGCTCTGTTGTTGTTTTAAGATGGGATACATGTCAGTAATACCTGTAACGGGGAGAAGACTGACAATATTCACATATGCTGGAATCTAAGTATTTCAACTTTTCTTCTGTCTCTTTTTCTTTCTCTGAACAGGCAGACACGTATTGAAAGCCCACACTTCTTACTATTGTTTTGTCAGACGCACCTGCAGTTATTCTCAACATGATGAAGGCCATGATTTCAATACTCCATTATAAAGCATATAAATAACAGAGGAAGGCATTTGTAATAAATGTGGTGCTTTATCTCTGATCTATGGGAGCACCTGGAGGATTTATGGCTCATAAGGAAGCCCATTTATCTCTGAAGAAGTGAAATATTTTCCTCCAGTCATACAGTAGCAATAACAAGATGTATTTCAGCTCTGCAGCAGCACAAAAGACAAAAAGGTGCACAGAAAGAAAGAATCCATCCATCCATCATCTATACCTACTTATTCCTAACCAGGGTCACAGGGATCAGCTGGAGCCTATCCCAGCTCTCTCTGGGTGAAAGGCAGGGGTCCACCCTGGACAGGTCACCAGTCCATCACAGGGCCACATAGAGACAAACAACCTCACACACTCACACTCACTCCTATGGGCAATTTAGAGTCACCAATCAACCTGACATACATGTTTTTGGACTGTGGGAGGAAACCAGAGTACCTGGAGAAAACCCACACAAGCACAGGGAGAACATGCAAACTCCACACAGAAAGGCCCCTGCTGGGTTTCAAACCAGGAACCTTCTTGATGTGCTAACACTGCTAACCACTCAACCACCGTGCTGCCCAGAAAGAAAGCAATAAAAATATTTTTTTTGTCTTTTCAAGCACTCCCACTATTAAGTCACATACTCTTACTCTCAAGGGGTTTATATAGTTTCCTTTCTGCGTAAAGTGAAATAATAAGATTGAATGATGGCTCCATGTTGTTGACGTCTGCACCACTGCTGTAATTTGATGGTGACGCTGTGCTGTTTTTATGTCATTACACAGCACGGTGCTGGAGGTGGCATCATGCTGCTCCAATGAAATCATCCAGCTTTATTTAATTTTTCTTCTTCCACCACTGCTGCTTCTCCAAACAGATGTTCAATCACACTGCTGCAGCATGCCAAGTTCATTACACTGGGAAGGCTAAAGCTCATTTACTCTGTGTTGTTTTTTTTTCTTCAATGAATCTGTCATTGTCCTCCTTTCTAGCCAGTGATTTTCCATTTCTGAATCCTTTCTTTTTCATTTTCCATCAATCCTTTACCTTTGTGGCAAGGTAGACAGTTTGTTAGTTATTTATTTTTTCAACAGGTTTGTCATGAAGAGAGCCCTTTTTAATTTACATAGTCAACTGTGCCCGTGTGATCAATTACAGTGGCAATACACACACCTGCTCCTCCCACATACATAAATACACATACACATGCACCAAAACACAATCACCAGACAGTTGTTATGTCACATAATTACACAACACCAACATCCCCCTCCTGCCTCACTATGTATCAGTGTGTGTATGCAAGTGCATGTGTGTGTGTGTGCGTGTACATCCCACGCATCTCTGTCTTTCAGCTTGTGTCTTATCAAGGAGCCTGGAGCTCACAGCACAGAGTAAATGCTGTTGCGTCGGCGGCCTCTTCTCTGAACTTGAACATCAACATCTATTTGAGTTGTGTCAAAGTTGATTATTGTAATATGATTTGGCTGGTATATAAAAACACATCGGACCGTAACTTAAAACTGTGTTTGTGGAAAAATATTTTGGATTTTGGAGATAGTAAGTGGTCTATTTCAGAGAAATTAACATAAGGTTAATGCTTCCATGTAGATTCAAATGAATACTCAGTTTAGTATCAAAAGAATTTTCATCACTTGCTTCCTCATTTAGAGAAGACCTCACCTCCCCCTCCTCTCCTCGTTCTCTCTGTCAGTGGAAATGAAAACTGGCTCTGCCTGCTCAGGCAGAGTGCACCCATCAGTGCTAATGAGCTGCCATACTTTCACATCATGTATCAGGTGGCTGCAGGATATTAATATATTCTCATGTGCTAGTATTAACACAACCACTCAGATGACCGCATTGACAACATAAAGCCTTAAACCCACCTGCTCCTAACTTGCCTGGTTTTGAATTACAGATCTATCCAGCCTTTATCTACTGTTTATTCCTGCTATCCAGGCTCGCTCTCTGGGCAAAAGGTGAGGAACACCCTGGATAGATCACACGTCTATGACACGGCTGACACATAGAGACGGACAGACACTCACATTCACACCTACAGTCAATGTAGAGTCACAACCCCAAAGTGCATTTGCTTGGACTGTGAGAGGAAGCAGATTACATGTTGCATCATCTGGCTTGCTAAGGTTACGTTTTGTTAGGAGAGTCTGGGTGTCATTCTGTGAGTAGGGGACTCCTGAATACAGCAGAATGAACACAGATGAAAATGGCCTGTTGGCTAATTCTGATGCTTTTACAGTAGTGGTTATTCATGAGCCCTGAACATTGGTAAGTAAACCATCCATCCATCCATCTTCTATACCCGCTTTTCCTGGCTCAGGGTCACGGGGATCTGCTGGAGCCTATCCCAGCTCTCTCTCGGGTGTCCATCATAGAGACAAACAACCTCACACACTCACACTCACTCCTACGGACAATTTTAGAGTCACCAATCAACCTGACATACATGTTTTTGGACTGTGGGAGGAAACCAGAGTACCCGGAGTAAACCCACGCAGGCACAGGGAGAACATGCAAACTCCACACAGAAAGGCCGGGATGCGAACCCACGACCTTCTTGCTGTGAGGCCACAGTGCTAACCACTCAGACACCATGCTGCCCCGGTAAGTAAACCAATCAATAAAAAAATAACTAATTACTTTTGTCTTTGAGGAGTTTTATGTCATGCTAATTAATCATTTAATGATTAATTGCATTTTCAATAACTAGCCTCAGAAACTATTCAGACTACTTTACCTTTCGCAGACTACTGTTGTGTAGATTTCATTTTAAATGGATAAAATTTCAGTGCGTCAATCTACGGCCAATAACCAATAATGACAAGGTAAAAATGTGCTTTTCTCAAACAGTATGTGGTTGAGAGCATGTTATTAAAAAGCTTTATATTTTGTGACTGTGCTTTCAATGTGCAGCTTCTACCTGAAGCATCACCTTCCACACACAGCATAGCATAGGGTATTATTGTGACAGTTAGCTGCATTATTAGCCATTACTCATCTCACCTCATATTTCCTCCAGTGGGCTCCCTCTGACAATATTAACTACTACCTCCACAGTCTAGTCTGTAGCGTGGAAACATTTAATGTTAATCCCATTACGGTGTCAGTTTCAAACAGCCTGTGAGAGGAAGAAATCACATTATCCACAGAAGTTTCACAAGTTCAGTGAAACCAGAAGATTTAATAATATTCACATGAAGGACAGATGTTTCATGTGCCTTTATTAAAGCAAATATGAACTGTGACATCATCTTTCACTGTGTGAAATCAAAACATTTTGATTTTCAAAGGGACACCTTGTTTTTGCCACTGAGGGTCTTTACATTGACTTACATTTATTTCCTGGAGACTTAACCTAACCTATAACCTCACCATAACAACTACTTGCCTAAGTCCACATACTGTGAGTGATATATATATATACATACACACACACACACACACACACACACACACACATTTGCCTTAACACAATCACTGAACTTTTGTTCCAAAGTTCTAGTTGTGTAGCCTCTAACTCTGCATTTTGTTGTTCAATGACGTACCTTCAATACCAACGTCCCACACACTGCCCCATGTCCGTCTGAGTTGGCCTTGGTTAAATTATGCTTTGTGTGTGTGTGTGTGTGTGTGTGAGGGAGTAATACAGAACGGTGTTTTTACCCCCTGGCTTTGACGCTTAGATCTAATTTTCAGCAGACCTAAATGTTTTAGTCATCCTCCCACAGACTCACATTGCACAACAGGTGCATTTATTGCATCCCACTTCACATTATTGATTATAATGAACTGTGGGACTTGAACTGTTGTAATCAGTTTTCATTTAATTGTTAAACTGAGTATGTTCTTCTTCTTTTTTTGTCACAGCTCCATCCTTGAATGAGATCAGTATCATAGTTTAAAGGACAAATTCAACATTTTTGGGAGATATGCTTTTCCACTTTCTTGTCAAGACTGATGAGATGAATCACAGCCCTCTCATGACTCATGATGTTAGAGCCAGGAGAGAGTTTCTTTATCAATAAATGTGAAACAGGGAAACCAAGGGGTCCAGAGGTGATAAAACCAGTGTTAAAAATAGGTCTATAGGTCTCCACTAAGGTGCACTAATTAACACGTTTGTTGACGTCATACACAAGGCAGAAGTGATTTCCCGAGTCTTCACTCGTTTCTTGGCAACTTCACACTAACAAGACCCTCAGAAATTACTGACTGTAAAACCAGAACTAACTAAGGCCCTTCAAGGTGATGCTAGGTGTGTTTTAGCATTCATGATAGAGGGGGTCAGTGATTATGACAATGACTATACACCATCAATGGTCCAAGATTACTGTTTCCCCCCATTACCAGTTGTTATGCTAAACCACATTATCAGTATATGAACTAATAAGTCTTTATAAAGTTTTGACAGTGATATGTTCACTTACTTATGTATGTATTGATACGAAAGGTGATGTGATTGCTTCTTTTATAAAAAAAAGTGACGAAAATTATAAGTCAGGTGAATCTGTGAATCTCTTTGCATTAAATTCATTGACAGTTCCTGATAATTGCAAAGTGATTCATGAGTTATACCTCAAAAGCAAAGCTAAGTGTTTTCTAGCTTCAGTTTCATATTGATCAGACAGTTAAGTGTTACTAGTACTGTTTGCCTAATGCAGTTTTGTTGTCACCAGCAGTTTAATTGAAACATACACACACACACACACACACACACAGACCCATGTGTGAACACTTTCTGATGTGCTGACACACCTTTGATTGTTTTCTATAATTAAAAAATAATAACTTACCTTTTTCTTACTATGCAGGTTACATAAAACAATAAAAGCCCAATAACAGGAGCTGGTTTAATTTATGAAATATGTATGGGGATGCAATTGAATTATTTTTGAAGAAAATAAACAGACCTCCTAATTGGAAAGAAGAAAACGGCAATTAAAAGTTGTTTGAAATATCTGTCAAACAGAGTGTGAGTGTAACGACAGCGAGACAGACAACATGCTGCCATTAAGGCAAATTAATTAATTGGAAAATAAACCACTTATCTGGCATCATCCCCATGTGTCGTCATTATCTCTGTCACCAAAGCAGCCTGACAGACATTTGACTCCCCCGATTTAAAGTATTTTGCTGAAAACGTCCGAGCCGCACACAGAGGTGATGTAGAGGGCATGTGTACAAGCCAGTCAAACACAATCATTTGTTCATTTTTGCAGACGCTGTCTTTGCAGTCTCATTAGAGTGTGAGATCAACGCCAACACCTCTGACTCTGGTTTTACTGCCATCTCTCATCACTACTCCACTGGGAGAAAAGAGAAAACACTTTATACTCCAAAATGTTTGCCAATTAGCTAAACTGACTTAAAGTCACACTTTTGATATAATTTCTATGGTGCAAAATGAGCGAAGTATTACAATATTTGTATTAATTGTAGAAACCAAGTCATTGTTTTAATATGTGGGGTACAAAGGACTTTTTTTTCTTTGTGTTTTGTCAAGCATCAGTACTCCTGTCTCATGCTTTGTGTCAGATTTTTTTTTTTTTTTTCTGTCAAGCCTAAATAAGCCCTAAATTACCAAATGAGAAAAGCAGGCTTTTATCACAGTAAATGAAGTGTTGCCATGGCAATGGCACAGTGCTTTGTTCACGGCTGTCTTTACGTTGTCTACATGACAATGTTTAAACAAAAGAAAGAAAGAAAGAGAAAGAATAGACTATAAAGTAAATGAATTTTAGCTAAAGAAATATTAACACAAAAGTTAAATCTTAACCTACTGTCAGAAACTGTAGTTTGATAAGAACAATGTGGCCTGAACGCTCTGGAAACAGTTGGTAAGTTGATCTTGAGTTAAGCTTTTTTGTTGTCTCTTCAAAGAACATTAAAATTTTTAATAATAGTTCAAATGAACCCAAAGCTGTGAACAGGGTATTTATTTTTACAACAGTAGTTTAGATATGATCTAAAATATACAGCCACACTTTAAAATCACTAACTTAAGTTGCTCAATCCTTATGCGACCCTGTCTCTTTATTGTCCTTTGCTGTCCACATTTTTTGAAGCAGGGGCTCTGCAGGGAATGTCTGGTGTCAGTCTGACGGTACAGGAGGGAACTGCACGAAAGTATGACTCTCACTTACCGACAGTCAAGCGTAAAACCTGAAATCGATGAAAAAATAGCAAATTGTGGCTCAGTACAGTGTCTTTCACTACATAAAACATTTTTGTAGCTACTGCTCAAAAGAAAAGGGGCATGATGCTTTGAGTGACTGATGTGCACTCATTCAGAGGACTCTCAGAGGAGTGAGATGAGCTGGGGGTGAATGCCAAACTGTGTGCACTGTTTAAATGGCAGTGTGCCGACAGAACCGACAGAAATTTGTCTTGGGTCTGCATTGGTTCTACAACAATAAATGTTTTTGCTTTAGAGATTGTGTGAGAGTCAGATCTACAGCCATGATGGCAAGCTGCTCCATGGGTTAGTTTAACCAGGTATTTCACTTACATAAACATAATATGTTCTTGTTCCCCATGTTTCAGTCATTATCATAATGATCTAAAGATTCTTCACATGGTCAGGCAGGCTTTTTGGTCTATACTGGAGTTACAGTCTTTTCTTCAACAATACATGTTTATAGATTAGTGTGTATGGTAATAAATCATTGTTTTTGTTCTTTTGTTGGACTGCTGCTTTTGCTGATGTAGCAAGTCAATAATAAAAATATCACTTGGCATCTGCTACTTGTCTTGTATCCTTTGCACTTTTGATGAATTGACATCTCTCTCTGATGGTCTCGTTTTTAATATTGTTATCCATCCTAATTCATCCATCCCTTTCATAGCATTTCCATTTCCTCAAAGAGAGTATAGCCAAAGACAGTCCAAGATGGCATTGAATTATTACAGGCTCAAAGTCTGCATTTGGGTACTCAGATGTACTGGGTGAGTCACCATTAGCTATATTGCTACAGTTCTGAAATAATAAGCCACTGTTCTTCTAAACTATCCTTTTCAGGCTGTTTATATGAAAATGTTTGTATGATTTTATAGTGTATAGTATAAGAAAACGTTCTGCTCTGCGAAAAGAAATAGCAAAACCACTTGGTTTAAGCACTGTTATTTCTTATCCCCTAAATAAATAATTCACCATAAATCAAGCCCACATAAATTCAAGTGCAAGGAACCTCCTGGGTCTGTGGCTGCTTTTTCCCATCTGCATATTAAAAAGGCCTACATAATTAGCTGCTGGACTGAGAAGAAGTTCTGCACCTTCGAGTAACTCTGCAGCTTGAGTCAGTCAGTGTGTCTGTGTTTTATTATGCCAGATGTGCCAGCAGTGGTAAGTGAGAGACATTTATGATTAGTCCACCTAATAATGACAGTATTAAAGGTCACCCATCATCTGGACATATAAAAACAGAACAGTCACATATTCAGCTTTAATGAAAATGTGTTCTAATGCATTTTATCAGGCTACGCATTTAAAGCAACATGGTGCACTTATTACTTAAAGCTTTTGAATATCTCCTTTTGTAATGCACATTAGATGTACTGGATGTTTCCATTATCATTGGAAATGAATGTTATTGCTTTTCTGTTTATCTTTGTCTGGAATACATTGCATTAAAAGTTATTCTAGTTTTGAAAGAGGGAATAATATCTGAGATGGAACCTTTTTCACAGCCTAGTGATGCCCCGTCATCCTGCTCGGCACATTTTAAATCCATGGATGAGTGACAGTAACTTCAGCCCAGTGAGTACACACATAGAAGACCTGAACATCACTGAAATGTTTTTATTATTCAAGTGATTTAATATCATAGTTGATAGTTTTGACAGTTTCCCCAATTTCATTTTCTAAACTGTCTTGTCTTTTTTTTTTCCATGGTGCTTTTAAATGTTTACAGTAACAAAATATTCAAAGCATCACAGGCAGGAATGAGATTGTTATTCTGAGGAAATGCAGCTGCAAACATCCCAACATTTTTCTCTGTGTCTGCTGCAGCAAAACCTACAACACCAGTCAACCCATGTGACAGGCTCAGGATGTGAAGTCTAATAAGCCATTTACTCAAGAAGCTCAAACTGTGAAATATTAATGGCCACTTGACTTGTGATTTGTATTTTATCACACAGTGTTCAGACTAAGGGGGTTTTCTATACATGTTACCCACCGAGATCAATATGAATATGAAGGCAACAGCGATATTTTAAAATGTATAAATGTTTGGAGCAGGCTGAGATCATGTTTTGTTTTATGAATCAACTTGGCTCATTACTCTTTGCTCCTATTCACCTCTTGGTTTTCAGAGTACAGCCCAGGTAATGGTCAGTGTCTCTGTAAGGATCTCAGCCTCCATCATAATGACCATGCTGATCCCAGAGTTGGCTTGTTTTCAGTGGTGGAAAGGTCCTAAATCATTTACTCATGTACTGCACTATTTCCAAGTGTAATTGTGAGATTTCCATTTTATGATACTCTTTCTACTTAACTACATTTCAGAGGAACTTTTTACTACATCTGATCATTTCAGTCACAGTTTCAGTTTCATAATAGAAAATATAATCAACAAATTATGGTTTATTATTATAGGCTGTTTTAATATAATTTTAATAAGTAAGTTGTATCAATAATTTGAGACACCATGTTTATAGACCAAGCAGCTGCTCACTAAACAGTAGCCACACTAAGGCCTATGTAGCCTATGTAGCATATATCCTTTGGTTGTGTGCTGACTTTACACTGCACACCTCCACAGGCTGGAATAATATCAGTGCAACGTTTACAGTCTGAGCTGGTATAAACATTTAATGTCACAGTCAATAGTTGATGACACCAAAAGGAGAAGTAACTACAAAGCATGATTCACAGTCATCTGTAATAAAGTCAGCATTTATATTTGTCCAACTTAAAGTTAGAATAGCACCTTCGTTGTGAAAGGTCTGGTGCCGTTTCCGGATAGCCATGTGTTTTTCTCCCAAATATGACGTCACCTGTCATATTCCAGCCGATTGGTTTAGGGGCGTCACTTCTCGGCTGTCATTGGCTAATGCGTTAAACCTCCTCCCTCTGATTGGCCATGAGAGGCGAACTGCTATTGGCTGATTTCACGCCCCGAAAATTTGAAAATCAGTTGTTTGGCGTCCAGAGGCAGCTGCACAGAGGGGAGCAGAAATACAACGAGTGGGACATAATTTATTTAAAAACAAAGGTGAGAGTCGGAGCGAACATTTTTCTATCATAGTGTCAAATGAAATTGTTACGCTATAATCTTAGGAGATCACGATGTTGATTGAATGAACTGGTGAGGTCCGTGTCTGAGTTCAGTCTGATGAAACAAAGCTGATACCAAGTGTTGTTTCCAGCGGAGAGTTGCTGCAATGTTATCAGCAGAGGATGGTGCTCAGCTGCAGTGCTGTGTGACGGTGGAGCAGCTAAACTCTGCCGGGCAGGCCACCCGGAGGCAGCACATCCGCAAAGCCTCTGTGATTCTTGGCCGCAACGAGTTCCAGGAGATCATCCTCCGCGTCCACGACGGGAAAGTCCCGCAAAGTTTCCCTCTGAAAGACTTTAAGCTTTTTACAAAGTTCGCCAGAGATGGGAAGTGCACCGTCAAACTAGTCCCTGAAAACATCCAGGTGCTCGTCTCCAACTGTCCCCCTGACCAGCTGAGCCTCTTCCTCAAAACCCTGAGCATCAAGCACCAGGCCCGGCAGAGCAGCAAGCCTCTGAGCGACAGGGAGAAGCTCAAAGCCGGGCTGCCCCGCAGCTTCGAGGCCATCAGTCCCCTGCAGCAAAAAGACATCGAGAAAGTCAATGAGCTGAGAAGTAAAGTAGCACCTAAAGTGCTGGCAGATCGCACCAATAAAATGACTGCGGCAAGAACAGGACAGCAGGTCAAAAGGTCAAGGAGTGACAGTAACTTCAGCCCAGTGAGTTGTGCACACAGAGAAGATCTGAATTTATTAATTCAAGTCACTTCATGTGTCAACTTCTAATGTTATTTGTCCAGAGTATATGTGGTGCACTTACAAAATGAGGTCTGACCTGCTTTGTTCGTTGTCTCAGGTGAAGGCCAACCCCAGCAAGAAGCCCATCCTGTCTCTGCCATCACGTAAGCTGAATAGAGAACAGGCTGCTGTCCTCAGTGCAGTGCTGAGTGGCAAGAACGTCTTCTTCACTGGGAGTGCAGGTATGTGTGTGACAATCAGTGAAGACACGTTTTCATAACAAGTTTCTAATAAGAAGTAAAACACATAATAAGTCATATGTGGTACGTTTTGCTTAATCATTTGATTCGGCAACACGCTTCTCATTTCCTTGAGACAGCCTGTTCTAAATCTCTTTTCATGATCTTTTTTTCCTGGTGTTATACCTCTGCCACAACACAGTTTGTTTTTGTGTTAAAGTTCATTTGACCTTGTGTCTTTCAGGCACAGGAAAGTCCTTTTTGCTGAAGAGAATCATAGGATCGCTTCCTCCAAAGAGCACCTTTGCCACAGCCAGCACAGGAGTGGCCGCATGTCACATCGGAGGAACAACGTTACACAGCTTTGCTGGTCAGTTATTGAGTTTGTACAAGTTTATGTTTACACAAAGCACATAATTAGTTATGTCTTAGATGATCTAAATCATTGATCACTCTGCTAAAGCAGACACACAAAAATATATTTTCTGCCCCGATAAAGAAACGGATGTTGCAGAAACCTTAACAGTTGATTTTTCAATTAATCATTTAGTTTTATATGTCAAAAATAATCAAGGAAATTTCCATCAGACTTCCTCAGAGCCAAAGCAACAGTTTCATATTACTTGTATGTTGTGTTTGTTTCATGTTTCAGCTCTTATGTGTGTCTTCTGATACTTCAAAATATAAAAGTATCTATTTCTTCTTTTGTGGCTCCTTTTTTCAAAGCAGAGCTGCAGCCATTGACGTATTTCAGAATATGAATCTTTAATATAATACAGGAGGTGGTGTTGGTTGCCTTTCCATATTAATGTATGATGTTAAATTAAATCTCAATATACAGTACAGACCTTGAATTTAGTTGTGAATAAGTGTTATTCATTTGTGTCCCATCTGACCACCTGTCTTTCCGTTTTATGTACCCGTGCTCTTTCCAGGTATTGGCTCGGGCTCTGCCCCACTGGAGCAGTGCATTGAGCTGGCTCAGAGGCCTGGGGTCCTGCAGCACTGGACCAGTTGTCGACACCTCATCATCGATGAGATCTCCATGGTGGAGGCTCAGTTCTTTGACAAGCTCGAGTCGGTGGCCAGGTGCGATTAGATTCAGAACCGAACATCACTGCCAAGTTCACCATCAATGTGGAAAATCAAATCAAATCACTTTCATACTATGTGATGTCATATGTTACATACACTTGTGTTTACTTTATCCCTGTGTGTCTTAAAGTTGATTATACCTGCAGGTAGATGGATATGTGAAGATCTGAATCTAAACTGAGATTTGCAGAAGAGGAGAACTCACAGATCATAGATCACATGAAACATCTTCATCATTTTTTTTTAAATTATTTGACGTGATTATATGTCATGTTTAAGATTACAAGTAATTCTAAGTACAGAACTTATGTGGTAGTAAATTGTATATTTTTACACTTTACACCATCAGGAAAGTAATTTGAATAGATCACCTTTAGCTTTAGAAAACAGTGACAGACAGCTCAGGTTTCACTATTTTATTTTACTGTACCAAGATACATTATTAATTGAGACAAAAGTCAGAAAAAATCAAACAAAGAAAACAATTATTAGTTGCAGAACTACATTACTATCACAAAAATACATATTAATCTTTAGAGACATCCACCTTCTCGCTGCACTCTTACAGGTCGGTGAGGAGGTCTACTGAGCCGTTTGGCGGTATCCAGCTGATCGTATGTGGCGACTTCCTCCAGCTCCCTCCTGTGTCTAAAGGAAAAGAAAAAGCCAGCTTCTGCTTCCAGGTCAGAATTCCATGGATCCTGGATTGTTTGTTTTTGTAATTTTGTGTGTCAGTAAGCTGATGGGTTATTTAGACAGATGGATTCATTTATGGTGAAATGCCAGAAAATCTGGCAGGTGTTAAGCTCAGTACAACTGTCCTGAAATAAATCCTTTTTTTTTTTAAAAGTTATTAATGAAAGTATCAGATAGCGACTTATTCATCTCTAGGTTATATTT